>NW_026078758.1:0-136 GCF_006386435.1 Epinephelus moara | reverse complement strand
TTACAGCATACGACATCCCTCTGTCCTTATGACCCTCGCAGCGGATAAGGAAAAACTCCCCAAAAAAACCCCTTTAACGGGGAAAAAAAACGGTAGAAACCTCAGGAAGAGCAACTGAGGAGGGATCCCTCTTCCA
>NW_026078757.1:0-4937 GCF_006386435.1 Epinephelus moara | reverse complement strand
CTTTGTATATCCATACCCATGAATGCACCTCTGTTTCTGATGTAAGCCTTCTGCATGTACACCTGGGACTGGAAAAGTGCTGCTTCAAGAGCTGTTTCTGAGTCATGACTTGTTGATCCAGAATTTTCTTTTTCATCACGTTTGCTCTGGAGCGTAGAGGAGAATTCATATTAATGGATATTTATGAACAAAATTGCACTTTGTGTCACAAATGCATGAGAAGAATTCGATTGAATAAAAATCAAGTCAATAACATTTTAGATCAGTTTCAGTACCAGACCTGGATTCAAAGTGTTTTTACATGTTTGACCAAAATACACAAGTTTGTTTCTTTTCTAAAATATTAATGTCTTATTTTTTTCAACGTCATGTTTACTTTTAATTTGTTAATCATTTTCACATGCTTGGATTTGAAGTCACTGTAAAGGAAAATAAGCTTGCTCCATAGACTGCATAAAGAAAAGGAATTTTTCGGCCAGTATTGATCTTATGGACCATGTTTGTAGCAAATAGAGGCAGAATATTTACCATTTACTGTAACGGTCTTATAAATCGGTGAAACAACTCGCACAGAACATTGGAACAATATTACAGTATGGAGACTTTAAGAATCCTGTCTGCCTCTACAGAGTGAAGTATTATTTTACTTTAAAACATAATGAGCCATAAACGTGCAGCACTTAAACATGAAGGTCAGAGCAGCTCTGTATGAACTGTGAACTGCTCTATAAAGCTGCTATGAGACACCGGTGGAGTTCGATATGAGCTGAAAAGTACATGTATATATCTTCATGCATGCCTTGCAAGCAGAATGGTTTTGTTTTTATGAAAAGCTTGTCTGTATAATAGAATCATTAAAATGTGAAATCTTGTGTGGCTGTTTCTTTGTGTTTAAGTTCTCTTTGTTTTTAAAATGACATGCTGTGTTTTTTGAAGACATTTATGATTTACTTAGCTATGACCATTTTGATGAAATTTTTGAGATGTGCTATACTGACTTTCTTGAACACTTCTTATGACATACTACACTAACATTTTTCCATGACTTTGAATGACATACTGTACTTTGACTTTTTTTCATGATTTTTGACGACATATTATACTATGACTATTTTATATGATTTCTGACGACATGCTATACTATGACGGTTTTTTTAATCGTTTTTGACGACATACTATACTATGAGATTTATTCATGTTTTTTAATGAGGTACTATACTATGATGTTTTATCATGATTTTCTGACAAAATATACTATGAAGTTTTTTCATAATTTTTGACAATGTATTATGCTATGACATTTTTTCATGATTTTTGATGACATACCATATTATGAAGTTTTTTCATAATTTTTAATGACGTACTATACTATGACATTTTTTCATGATTTTTGACGACATATTATACCATGACGTTTTTTCATAATCTTTGATGACATACTATACTGTGACATTTTTTAATAATTTTTGATGACATACTATACGATGACGTTTTTTTCATAATCTTAAACGACATACTATACTATGACATTTTTTCATAATTTTTAATAACATACTATACTATAACGTTTTATCATGATTTCTGACGACATACTATACTGTGACATGTTTTTCATAATTTTAGATGACATACTATACTATGACATTTTTTTCATAATTTTTGACAACATACTATACTATGACGTTTTTTCATGATTTTTGACGACATACTATACTATGACATGTTTTTCATAATTTTAGATGACATACTATACTATGACGTGTTTTTCATAATTTTAGATGACATACTATACTATGACATTTTTTTCATGATTTCTGAGGACATACTATACTATGACGTTTTTTCATGATTTCTGACGACATACTATACTGTGACATGTTTTTCATAATTTTAGATGACAAACTATACTATGACATTTTTTTCATAATTTTTGACGACATGTTATACTATGACGTTCTTTAATAATTTTTGACGACATACTATACTATGACGTTTTTTCATGATTTTTGACGACATACTATACTATGTCGTTTTTAAATAATTTTTGACGACATACTATACTATGACATTTTTTTCATAATTTTTGACGACATACTACACTATGACATTTTTTCATGATTTTTGACGACATACTATACTATGATGTTTCTTTTCATAATTTATGACGACATGTTATACTATGACGTTTTTTAATAATTTTTGACGACATACTATACTATGACGTTTTTTCATAATTTTTGACGACATACTATATTATGACATTTTTTTTTATAATTTTTGACAACATACTATACTATGACATTTTTTCATGATTTTTGACGACATACTATACTATGATGTTTCTTTTCATAATTTATGACGACATGATATACTATGACGTTTTTTCATGATTTTTGACGACATATTATACTATGATGTTTGTTTTCATAATTTTTGATGACGTACTATAGCATGACTTTTTTAAATAATTTTTGATGACATACTATACTATGAAGTTTTTTTCATAAGTTTTGATGACATACTATACTATGACATTTTTTCATGTTTTTTGACAAAATATTGTACTACGACGTTTTTTCATAATTTTTGACGACATACTATACTATGACATTTTTTCATGTTTTTTGACGACATACTATACTATGATGTTTTTTTTTCATAATTTTTGATGACATACTACACTATGACATTTTTTCATAATTTTTGATGACATACTATACTATGACATTTTTTCATAATTTTTGATGACGTACTATACTATGAAGTTTTTTTCATAATCTTTGATGATGTACTATACTATGACATTTTTTTCATAACTTTTGACAACATACTATACTATGACATTTTTTCATGATTTTTGACAACATACTATACTATGACGTTTTTTCATCATTTTTGACGACATACTATACTATGATGTTTGTTTTCATAATTTTTGACGACATACTATACTATGACGTTTTTTCATAATTTTTGACGACATACTATACTATGACGTTTTTTCATGATGTTTGACGACATACTATACTATGATGTTTGATGATGATGTTTTTGATGATGTACTATAATATGACGTTTTATCACAATTTTTCACAACATATTATACTATGAAGTATACTATACTAACACATTTTTTCATGGTTTTTGACGAGATACTATGCTACGACATTTTTTCGTAATTTTTGATGATGCACTGTACTATAACGTTCTTTCATGATTTCTTACGACAAACTATATCATGACATTTTTTTGACAACATACTATACTATGACATTTTTTTAATCGTTTTTGACGACGTACTATACTATAACATTTTTTCATATTTTTTAATGAGGTACTATACTATGAAGTTTTTTCATCATTTTTGACAAAATATTATACTATGACGTTTTTCATAATCTTTGATGACATACTATACTATGACATTTTTCATGATTTCTGATGACATACTATACTATGACGTTTTTTCATGATTTTTGACAACATACTATACTATGACATATTTTTCATAATTTTAGATGACATACTATACTATGACATGTTTTTCATAATTTTAGATGACATACTATACTATGACATGTTTTTCATGATTTCTGACGACATACTATACTATGACATTTTTTTCATGATTTCTGACGACATACTATACTATGACTTTTTTAAATAATTTTTGACGACATACTATACTATGACATTTTTTTCAAAATTTTTGACAACATACTATACTATGACATTTTTTCATGATTTTTGACGACATACTATACTATGATGTTTCTTTTCATAATTTTTGACGACATGTTATACTATGACGTTTTTTAATAATTTTTGACGACATACTATACTATGATGTTTCTTTTCATAATTTTTGATGACGTACTATACTATGACTTTTTTAAATAATTTTTGACGACATACTATACTATGACATTTTTTTCATAAGGTTTGACGATGTACTATACTATGACATTTTTTCATGATTTTTGACGACATAGTATACTATGATGTTTCTTTTCATAATTTTTGACGACGTTATACTATGACGTTTTTTCATAATTTTTGACGACATACTATACTATGACGTTTTTTCATGATTTTTGACGACATACTATACTATGTTTGTTTTCATAATTTTTGATGACGTACTATACTATGACTTTTTTAAATAATTTTTGATGACGTACTATACTATGACATTTTTTAATAATTTTTGATGACATACTATACTATGAAGTTTTTTTCATAAGGTTTGATGATGTACTATACTATGACATTTTTTAAAAATTTTTGATGACGTACTATACTGTGACGTTTTTTAATAATTTTTGTTGACATACTATACTATGAAGTTTTTTTCATAAGTTTTGATGACGTACTATACTATGAAGTTTTTTTCATAATCTTTGATGATGTACTATACTATGACATTTTTTCATGTTTTTTGACAAAATATTATACTACGACGTTTTTTTATAATCTTTGATGATGTACTATACTATGACATTTTTTCATATTTTTTGACGACATACTATACTATGATTTTTTTTTCATAATTTTTGATGACATACTATACTGTGACATTTTTTAATAATTTTTGACGACATGTTATACTATGACGTTTTTTTCATAATCTTTGATGACATACTTTTCTCTGACATTTTTTCATGATTTTTGACAAAATATTATACTGACGTTTTTTCATAATTTCTGATGACATACTATACTATGACATTTTTTAATAATTTTTGATGACAAACTATACTATGACGTTTTTTCATGATTTTTGACAAAATATTATACTATGATGTTTTTTCATAATCTTTGATGACAAAATATACTATGACGTTTTTTCATGATTTTTGACAAAATATTATACTATGATGTTTTTTCATAAGTTTTGATGACGTACTATACTATGACATTTTTTCATGATTTTTGAC
>NW_026078756.1:0-2632 GCF_006386435.1 Epinephelus moara | reverse complement strand
CCAGGTGAGGCTTTACCTGTCTTTTTATCCTCACTTCCTCTTTTTTCTCTCCAGACTTTTGCCTCGTAGCATCCTTGCTTCCTCCCCTCCTCTCTTCATTCCTTTCCCATTCTGTTCCAGTTCCACTTCTCTCCATCTCTTGCTGTAACCTCTTTCATTCCCCACCCTCCTCTCCTCCGGCTGTATGGCTATATTTCATAATCAAGGCAAAAATAATTACTCTTTTTTGTGTCAGTCCCAGGTGTGATCACGTCTCCCCTCCCCCCTGTAACCATGAAACACGGCACACAGGAGAATTGGCCAAGGCTTGGGTGCGTGGGTGTGTGTGGTCCCTGGGTGCTTGTTTTGCCAAAGGCTGCTTGGCCTATAAATCCATTGCTATAATTCTTTCTATTCATAAACACACATCCATCTTAATAGAACACACACACATATATAATGTGCACACGGCAGCACCTGACAAATGGAACCATGTGAGCATTTATGACAGAGAGCGAGAGAGCCAGCCGAGCACACTGCCACACAGACAAGGAAAATATCTATTACTCCTCTTTGTCAGTGTGTGTGTGTGTGTGTGTGTGTGTGTGTGTGTGTGTGTGTGTGCGTGCTTATGTGTTTATGGCAGAGAAGAACCATTTACACCCACACAAGCATCGAAAAACAATCAATTACCTCACAAAAACTCTGTTTGCTTACTGCAGTGCATATGCATAATGCACCATCATTAACTTTAACGTTCGGTGATATTGTGTTCCTGATGTAAATTTGGATGATTGATGTGACTCTCAGAACCTGAGGGAGTTTGGCTAAATGGTGAAATTGAAAGGCAGTGGTGGAAGACAGATAAAAATGATTAATATATACGGGTTTTGACAGATATGTCAAAGGCTTATGGAGCTGTACGTTGCTATATGATAACAGAATAACTAGAAATATATATTTCAGCTGAAACAATTAATCATTGAAACCTTTAGTCAATAGAAAATGAATTAGCAACTACTCTTCATTGTTTAGTTCAGCTGTTTTTCAAGCACAAATCCAAATATTACCTGGGTAGATTTGTAGCTTTTCTGTCCTTTATGTGATAATGAAATAAATACCTTTGGGTTTTGGACTAGAGCTTCATTGATTAGCCGATAAGCAAAAATGCCAAAAACGGACAACTTCCAGTTTCTCAGCTCTTCATTTTCACTGCTTCTCTTTGTCTTAGTCATAGTTCACAAAATATTCAACTCAACAGAGCTTTATTTATCCTTTATGCTTCATATTACAGTGATACTAAGTACAGTAACAACAATTTAACATTCACAACCAGAGGGTTACAACGTATGAATCAGCATTCTCATACTGCCAAAATTAACCTTACTACACTGTGCTATGGGACAAATATTAAAAAGTACATGAATAAGGGAAAAGGTCATAAAAGACACAAGACCATAAAGAGCAACTCTAGCAGGCTGCCGACCAAGACAGTGCTGGAAACGGATGGAGAAATATCTTTGCGGACAGACAAGTTTGTCAGACAAATGATGGGAGTTTGAGATGACACCTTGGGCTGTTGGAAAGAGTAATGGGTATTTTTCACATACATAAACATAAACATACAATTATTGACATTTTGTAGGCAAAAGAACTGGATGCAGAGGCTCCGTGAAGCGCAGTGATTTTCCATTAAACGCCTGTGTTTAGCAATGGTGCTGCTCACACTGGACGCGCCATGGCCCAGAGTTCCATTGCCAGCTCGCGTTATGTAACAATAGTTTCAGCATCTGGTCTTTTTTTCCTATGAGCTGGGAGCGAATCTTGCAAGAAAACACACTAATAATCTATTTTGAACAATATATTAGATATGATATACATGACCTGCGTGCATAAGATAAATGCACCCCGTGCTTCCACATATTTGTCAGTTTTGCCTAAACAGAAAACGAGTGAGACGAGCTGAGACACACAGATATGCAAACACAGACACACACCAGCAGAGACAGAGCTCTACATGTGATTGGAGAAGAGCAGAGGAAAAGAATCGCTTGCTAACCAGGATGGAGAAATGCCCGTCTGGTGTGAACGACCAGATGACTGCTGTCAGGTGGCTGCACAACAACAGACACAGTGGGGCGCTTGATGTCCTGTGCAAACATGGCGTTAGCCGCAATCAGAAGTAACAACAAAAGTTATCAATGTACTAGTAACATGATATGCTGGGTTTATACCATGCATCCATCCATCCATTTTCATCTGCTTATCCGGGGCCCAGTAGCGGGGCAGCAGGCCGAGCAAAGCACCCCAGAAATCCCTCTGCCCGGCAACACTTTCCAGCTTCTCCTGGGGGACCCCAAGGCATTCCCAGGCCAGACGAGATATGTAATCCCTCCAGCGTGTTCTGGGTTTGCCCTGGGGCCTCCTACTAGTGGGACCTGCCCGAAACACCTCCAGCAGGAGGCGCCCAGGAGGCATCCTGATCAGATGCCGGAACCACCTCAACTGACCCCTTTCGACGCAAAGGAGCAGCGGCTCTACTCTGAGCTCCCTGCTGATGTCCGAGCTCCTTACCCATCTCATAAGCCTTCTCCAAGTACACAAAGCACATGTAGACTGGATGGGCAAACTCCCACAAACCCTCCAGCAGCCT
>NW_026078755.1:0-4048 GCF_006386435.1 Epinephelus moara | reverse complement strand
TTTATTCTGGTGCCTGGGCTGTACTATTTCAGTTAAACCAACTGTTCAACTATTAACCGCTTATTCCCATGTCAGTTGAATCACTGGTGAAATCTAACACAGCCGGTTAGCTAGTGCAGTGGTGCGTCAAATAAGTCTCCAAAAGAAAAACAAGACCATAAAATTACTTCACACAGCTTCTGCAGCACAATCCCAGTGTTTTACAGCCAAATGATTGCACTGTTGTTCCAGAAGTCTTAAATCCCATAACTCTATATCTCCCACATTTTCTCATTTCACAAACGTCTGGTTGCCCTAAAGCGATCAGACGAAGTTTTTCTATCTGCCTGTGCTCTTCATAAGCACTGACCTCCTGCTTTTTACAGCTGTAAACACAACTGCCGGAGGTCATGTCGCTTTTTGGTTACTATTTTAAAAAATAGAGACACTTTGTGCTGCGAAGGCACAATAAAAAGGAGAACATCCACAACAGTTTTCTAGGTCATATTAAACATTTTTATTGGCTTGAAGTTATTCAAATATGCGTGTGACCTTGGCTTTAAACAAAATGGGAGAGGTATCATGTGAAATGTTTTTGTTTCTCTATATCCTGTCTGCATTGCTATTCATAGGTTACCCATGCTTCCTGGTAGCATGTGCTTACTTAGTATATTGTGTTTTAAATAATTCTGAGTGAAAAAGACATGCTGTCTGAGGAAACGTTATCACCTCTTTTTCCTTTTTTTTTTTTTTTAATTCTACCAAGTCACTTTCTACTAACATAACATTTCTCTGAGACAGTTCACATGGAGTTGCAGTAATAAATATCTATACAACACGTGTGTTATGTGGACATACAAAGGTCTCTGACCGACATAGAATAAATAATGTTACATTTTCGTAGGGAGCTATGAGTGCATAAATCCTACACTGTTTCACCACTTTTTCCTGAATCATCTGACTCCTGATCATTAGTTGTGCGTTGTGGATGGAAATGCATTAATTAGATAGCCTGGTGTATAAAGGTGTATAAAGGGGTGTACAGCATCTCGACAGGAGACACTATGCTCGTCCTGACAAAGTGAAGACATAGAAGCAAAGCCAGCCTTTCTGGTGTAACATAACAGTGGCAGTTCTTTTCAGATATCCTTCTTTCTTGTCCCCCCCTTCACCCTCCAGCACTCTTTCTCTGTGTCATCCCTTCTCTGGGCTTCCCTCTTTCTCTCTCCTCCGAGTTGGTGATGCACTGATAGCTCTTGGCAGCGGATGTGGGGGCCCTCATCATTGCACTGCCTCGGTCTTCTGCCCTGTGGTGCCTCTTCGTATCTCATGGCGCTTGTGCTCTCCTCCTCATTCGTCTCCCTCTTTTTCCCACCCAGCCTGCAAGCCTCTGTCTTCCTCTCTCACTCCTGCAAGACGTCGCCTTTAATTAGAATTCAACTGTCAAGACAAACCCCCTCTGACTGAGTTTACTTCACCTCTAACCCTTTGATCCTGCAGTTGCAGCTATCTTCCTTTCACATTCCTCCCTAATTGGTCATTGCATATACAAAACACTTGCCTTTTGCTTTAAGTTAGCAACTCTGTGCCCAGTTTGTTTCTCTCAAGCTTTTCTTCCCCTTTCTTCCCTTTTTATCCCGTAAACATCCTCCTTCCCCTCCTTTTTTTCTCCCTCTTCCCCTATCAAGGTCTTAAAAATACCCCTGCCCTCTGCCCCCACCTCCTGACTTCACCCCCCTTTCACATCTTCCTCCCTCCCTCCTTCTCCCTCTCTCTCCTTCTTGTGAGTCCTGTCAGTGTCTCATGGTGTTCTTGCCAAACTTGTCGCCAAGTTGTTGGATGAGCAGAGCCAGTTCTCCAGCGGCCTGGGACTTCTCTTCTAGGAGCTCATAGCGGAGGCTGGAAATGTCTTGCTTTATCTCCTTCAGCTCGCCTGCAACACAGTCACACATGGACGCAACAATCAGGATGCGTGAACCTGAGCAAATGCAGACTAGTATGCAGGTAAGAACTCATCTACAAGGCCAAGAGACTGTGCTATGGTTGACACGTATGAGTATATGTAGCCATGCAATACAGTGATATACAGTGTGACCTCATTTCAAGGACTTTAGCTCACACACACAGTCACTCCTACTTATTGTCCCTCAGTAAAGTCTGAGACACACAAAACTGACATCAGAGAACTAGTGGTGATGAAGGCCGACTTTTGTGTCGCCTCTCGTTGCCTGTGTCACGGCCAAAAAGTTGCACTTAAACTCACCGTAAAGACTACAGCTAACAGCCAACTAGCGCGCGTGTTCTACACTTGTGTGAGAGGAAATAACTCTCCATACCAGCAGGTGGCGGTAGTATGGATTCGTCATTCAAAAAGGGAAACCAGAAGACCGACAGGACGGATTCCAGATGCTAGTTAGCTAGTTGGCACATTAACAACACAACCAGATGTTAAAAGAACAATTTTACTGTGTACTGTGTGTGCTTAGTGCTGGGTTCACACTACACGATAGCCTGATTTTAGCCTGACACAGCGTTGTACAGTGTTGGCTCCGATTGTGAACGACAATGAGTGTCATACGTGATAATCCAGTTTTATATCGTGTAGTGTGTCATAGCAGACGACAACCGGCGCCATGTCTGGGATGCCTCGTGACTCCCAGACCAGAAAAGTCTAGCATGTTTGATTTTCTTTTTGTCATTTGTCTTGATAAAGTTATTGCATTGCGCTGTCATTTCAGTCTAAACACTTCCTGTACCCGTTTAAAATTAAAAGCCCATTATATTTTCGGTTGAGAGAATTCCTTCATTTTCTAAAAAGGCTTTTATTGTGAAACATCCCAAGGATTTGGTGACTTTCCTAGTTTGCATGCGGTACTACAAATGTAGCTCCTGCCATCTGGTGGCGCTTTTTACATTACTACAATAACATTTCGGCTGGCACATGAACAGACACAGTGACAGAAATAATAGCGATAATAATAAAAATAGGACAAGAATAACCCGATGACATCACACACGTCATGAAAGACAGCCAGCGATAATTGGAGGTGGACCAGCGTGTAGTCTGTCATGTCTGTTAGCCAAGTCACAGCAAGATTTTACGACTCCATGATCGCCTAATCTGACATAGTGACTGTCGGAACGGACAAAAATGTTGTGTAGTGTGAACCAGGCATAAGAGCTCAGTGGCTAAAAACATAATCTTATCTTATATAACAAGTTTGTTTTGATTTCATGCCCTCTTGACAAGTCATTTGTTTACTTTCCTCACTTCCGTTTCTCTGCTTGTGCCAATTAAGAGTGATTTAATTTACAGACAGGCTCTGTTGCCTCTGATGCTGATTAAACATGCTGAATCGGCCAATAAAAAACGCTGACCACTGACAACATGGCAGGAGACACTGCAAAACACTAGGGCGTCAGATTCTCACCGACGGCCCAAACCTGACCAACGGCTCACTGTCAGCTTGGTGTGTCACGGTCCTAACAGTCCATACACTCATGCACACACGTGCCTTCAGACAAGAGTTACGAAACGAGAGTAGGCCTTAATGAAGAGAGGAGTTTTACCTTCATTGACTTCATCGCTCTCTCTGTCCACTTGAGCCTTCAGCACATACCGCTTGATGAGGCGCTTCATGATTTTCTATACAGAGGAGGAGAAAGGAGAAGATTATAGAGAGAAGGTGATGAGGTGATGTGACCGTGCGCGGCGTATTTATCCTCATTCGTGCATACGCGCCTACATACACACACATACACACACAATCCTGCAGACAGTGGTGGAGAAAAGCACTGTGTCTCGGAGACTGTGTGTGAAATGTATGAGTATTGATCTGAAGCCAATAGGGATGTCCTGCAGCTGCTGCCAAGGCTCAAGCAGTCAATCTCTGCATGTAGGCACTCTGAATATGAGTCTATACCTGTCATCACACATAATACACACATACAAAAAAAATCGCAATGCTTGGTGTGTGCGTGATTTTTTGGTGCCGGAAAAAAACAGAAAAAAACAACAACTATACCAAAAAAACAAAACCCCAACACAAACTGGGAGGGCTGAGAGAGA
>NW_026078754.1:0-1000 GCF_006386435.1 Epinephelus moara | reverse complement strand
CGTTGACCTTTAATGGCCTCTAATCCATCCTGACCTGGCTTCACACAGCACTATCATCATCAGCTGAAACTTTCGCATACCTCAAGAGAAATGCTGAGAAATGAGGATGGAAAAGAGAGAGGAGCACGGGAGGGAGATGGAAAGAGAAAGAGGATGCAGAGACATAATCTTATAATGTCCTTCTGGGCTATATTTAGTCCTGCCTCACATATAGCCACTGGACTGAGGGCTAGCACGCAAAATACTGGGGAGAAAAAAAGCAATAATGGCAAAGTTAAGAGGAGGAGAAATGAAGAAATAGATGTAAACAGACACTATGGGGGGGAGAGAGAGGCAAGCAATGAAACAATAAAAATGCAAATGAAAGGCATAAAAACAGAAGAAATGGAGAGAATTGATGGAGGAGAATGAGCTGGGGGGGGTCTGCCAAAAGGAGGGGGGATGTAAAAGTTATTTGCTATCAGAGTTAAGGGTCCAGCAGGGACTGGGATCAATACTCTCCAACGACTCTGATGGTTCAAGAACATGAGAGCAGAGTGAAAGAAAAGGAAAAGGGGAGAGGTGGAGGAAGTAAAAGTGAGTCAAACGGCAGAGCGGAGGAAAAAAGAAGGGGGATGATTGTTTTCTGAGGCGCCACCGCTGCTTTGGCTATTAAGCATGAAGAAGATTACTGTGTGGGGGAATTTGCATAAACATGCTCCTCTATTACCGCCCCCATTGTTCATGATTAATGAGATTAAGGTTGCCTTTGCGCACAGATTCAAGGATGTAATAGCAGCTAATTGCATGTCTCTTCCCAAATTAGAAGTTGCACTGTTTGATGTTCGTTTCAGCGTGGATTTGCTCAAAGTGATGAAGCTCTTGTCTCCGCGCCTGGTAGGAGATACCTGATGGGCACTGTGGATGATGAAGATGGGGAGAAAATTGTAAGGGAGCGAAGGAGAGACGAAACAAGAGGAGCTAGAGGACAGATAGAGTTTCATGATGCACAACAGCAATA
>NW_026078753.1:0-3515 GCF_006386435.1 Epinephelus moara | reverse complement strand
ATTTCAGCGCTCACCACCCACTGCTTTCCCGTCAGTTCTCCTCCTCTTCAGCCTCCTCGCTCGTCTCTGAATGGGAGAATGTGACTGTGTCACAGGGACATGCTGGATTGTATAACCCTGTCATATTTCCTCAACAGTACATGTGTGTGGGGTCCAAGCCTGTCAGATTGCTGTTGCCTCTGGATTATGTGCCGCGCTGAATCTTCTTGGCCCGCAGTAAAGATGACATGAGAGGCTTTATGTGGAGGAGGGCTGCCACAGGGACGGCACAGCCATGCGTGTACACACCACCCTGCACACCCTATAAGGCCGCTTTAAAATTTGATCAACCTTCATACTTGCATTTGTATGGTTGAGATCATTTGCTCTGAGGTGGAATTTTCCACATCATCAAAAGTGATGCAGCGTCTAATGGTTTCCAAAACCAACACTTAATCCAGTAGCACTCAGATATTAACAGTGTGCATGCTGTGTGTAAAAACCCTGAAAATTAGAACATACTTATTGGATTTGCTCACTTCCTAGACTTCCAAAAGTTTTTAGGCGCAAACCTGGGGTTGTTAGAGAAAACCCACCTTCATTTCCAGTGCTACAGAAACCAAATCAGCCAGGATGTAGCAGAGCAGCAGGGACACTCAGACGCAGCATGGAGGCTGCGGGCTCCGTCAGAACATTTAATTGAGTCAGGCCTTGATAAGATTCCTGCCATTTTCCCAACATTTTTCTCCCACCCACTGGAAGCTCAGCAGGGGTTTATATGCCTGTTTGGTTTAGGAGAGATGAGAGGAGAGCGACAGGGTATAAAGAGGACTGTAGAAGAAAGAGTGAAAGTAGGAAGGGGAGCACTGGGAGGAGATAAGAGGAGATGAAAAAGGGAGCAGGCACATGAATGGAACAAAAGTAGAGTAGGAGAACAAATAAAGGAGACAAAGACTGAGGGCATGTGACGGTGAAGCAACAGGAATATTAGAAAGAGATAAAGATAGATGATGAGATGCGTTCATCACCACACATCTAGGAGGTCCCGTCCCACCGGAGCAGGACAATGACCAGCTGTGACAGGCTACCAGTCTGGAATTTAGAAAGCCCCATCTCATACTGTCAGTCTAAGACACAGACGTCCCCTTGTGATATGAATTTATGATAACATTAATGCATCGGGGGGAAACTGGCCACTTCACCAAAGGGAACACTGTCTCTGTCTACGCTGCCTCAAGGCAAACAAACATAGTGTTACATGAGAGTAAACTAAACAAACTTAATCCACTGAAATGATATACAACATGATGATGCAGCTGTTGGGAAATAGATGCAGATGTTTGCTGTGACCCGGAGGAGTGTGTGGAGGTGGAGGTGCAGGGTGTTGAGTGTGTGTTTGTGTGTGAGCTATGTACAATATGTGGTTAAAAACATAATGCTGACAGAGTGTTTTGGCTGCGGTGGATATCAGATTATCATTGCTGCACGAAGTGAATTGATGAACGATTATGCAAATGTGAAACACATCAGCACTTTGACTACCAGCCTGGACCAAAGGTGTGCATTTTAAAAAATCCTCCGAGGTGATGATTCTTGAGTTTTTATGTATCAGAAATTTTAAAGGTTTGGATTAAAGGTTAAAGGATTGTGTTTTTTATGTGGATATTTTACCTGTCAAGAGGCAATTGATTTCAGATTATGCCAGTATCTGAATAAGATCCATTTATAGAGAAAGTTGAATCTAAAGATAGAGAGTATGCAGCACAGATTGTACTTGACTCGGCTCAAAGGCCCTGCACACTCACACAGTTGTTTTCACTTACTGTGATTGAGGCTGATTGGACCTCTGGTCAGGTTGCTGGAGGGACATGAGGTCTCTAAGGACTCATTTATGCTCAATGTTAGATACAGAGATAGAGACGGAGACGGACGGAGCCTTCTGTCTGTACTCTGCATGAATTTCATCAATATATGTGCACATTTTCTGAAAGCTTACAGACAATACAGACAAAACAGAACAGTACCAGTGGAGATTGTGGAGGCAGCATGGCCGAGTTCAAGCGAGATTCAACCCTTTTCAGATGAAGAAGAAATTTAAATAATGGCGGAGTGGAATTAATCGGTAACAGTGAAAATAATCCATATTGGGATGTATATAATAGCTGCACAGGTACGTGGCATGTTTTGTTAAATATTTGATTTTAAAAAACGGATGAACGGCTGAACGAATCTGATTCAGAATATGTTAAAACTAGATAAACAAGTTCTTTTTAATCATACAAACTCATCTGATAATCAACAGGCAACTGAACTGAGGGAAATAGCCTGTTAGTCAGTTAGCAGCCTGTTAGCTAAGGTTTCCGAAATCCACTAATGGAAGGGAGGAGTTTGAAGGCACATCGGAAATCACAGGAATGAATGGACTTAATAAGATTCCTGCCATTTTCCCAACATTTTTACCAGCTGCCTCATCTCCATACACATATGGAAGTGGAAACGTGGTGTTAAGCTGCATTCATGTCACATCGGATAGATGGTAGAGATGGAAAAGATTCCTTTTAGTTCAAGACAGTTGCTGAGTCGGTTGTCTGAGGGTTTAAAAATACTTCTGTACTGCTTCTGTAGCACTATATCCATTTAATTCAGGCTCAGGTAACTTGAACAATGGCCTTTGGCTGAAGTGAGGCATGTATAGCAGCTTTTCACATGGACGGAATACAGAAGTGTATTCCATCAATTTAACAATATGCACCTTTAACGTTACCAGACTCAGGAAGGACAGTTAAAAGAAACAGATCAGAATCGATGCTGCAGAAACCAGAGATATCGTCTTTTTATATCACTCATTCATCTGCCTTGCTAAAACCTGCTGCCTACATTACCCACAATGCAACTCCACTGCCGACAGTTGAGTCAGAGATTTGGGTGTATTATGCTATTAGCAGCTAAAGTAGCCTCAAGCTGCTGGCCTCAAGCAGAGATGAGAAAGAGCTGGTCAGCTAACTTGTTTCAAACTCCACATCCTCAGATTCCTTTTCATATTTAAAATTGTAGTCTACATTTTTATGTTAATGGATTATTGTGTGAAAGTATCTTTGAGAAAAATGAAAGAAAAGCAATGGTTGCTTGGAAGGTAGAAAATACCCTAAGATCTTATCCTGTGCTTTGCTAAATGGTCAGCAGCACTCATATGAAATTAAACTGTTTACTAAATGAGTTGAAACATCCAAAACCAGCAGTTTTGGCTTTATGAATTTAACAAGTTTGCAATCGGACAAGTGTTAAAGTTGAGATTAAAACATGTCTGTTAGCGTGTTTATGTGTGGGTGTCATGGCAGTAATACTACTAATCTTCCTGTTATTAGATACGGTATTTAAAATCATGGGAACAAAGTGTTCATGGATTTTATCCGCTGAGTGTGTGAGTGTGTTTGTGTGTTTGCTGGCTGGCTCTTCAGAGCCCCAGCAGACCCCACAGCTAGCTCTAAGTAGCTCTGATTAAATATGGCCTCCCTCTGCTCCTCTCCACTGCTTTT
>NW_026078752.1:0-1000 GCF_006386435.1 Epinephelus moara | reverse complement strand
CTCCCACCCCACATAGAGATACGTAAATATACATATATGCACACACACACACACACACACACACACACACACACACACCACACACAAGCTATCACTAAAGAGACATGGCCTAGCACCGAGACCCGAGGCAAGGAAAAAGCCACCTCTGGGGGCCGTCCACACCGAGAGGGCCCATGGTCCACTGCCACAGGGAGCGCCGCCATAGAGACACCCCGACCCGGGCAGACATGAGGCCCCACACCGAGATGCAGTGCCCTACAGCCACCCAGGTCAGAGCGGTCTCCCGACGGCACCCCCATCGGGAGACCAGGAACAACTCTGTGTGGTAGGCCCCCATGAGGAAACACTGGAGCTAAAAGCTGAGGGACTAAAACAGTAAGATAGGATAAAAGGTAGAAAAAGAACCAAATAAACAAAAAGCTATTTAGCTCATAAAATTGAGTTAGTAGCTAGGTAAGAATGATCTAAAACAGAGACAAAAAATGCATCAAAACTAAAACCTATAGGCTAACTAAAATAACAAAAGACAAAGGTTAAATGAGATAAGAACGTAAAAAGAGGAAGGGTAAGAATATAAAAAATAAATAAAAAATAGATAATAGATGNAATAACAAAAGATAAAGGTTAAATGAGATAAGAACGTAAAAAGAGGAAGGGTAAGAATATAAAAATAAATAAAAAATAGATAATAGATAGATAAATCGGTTATAAGAGGAATTTAAAATAGATAAATAAAGAGATCAGTTAAAAGCCTGATTAAAAAGATGAGTCTTGAGCCTCTTTTTAAAAATATCAACAGTCTCTGCAGCTCTGAGGTTCTCCGGCAGGCTGTTCCACAATCGGGGGCCATAATAACTAAATGCCGCCTCCCCGTGTGTTTTAGTCCTAACTTGTGGTATGGTTAAAAGGCCGGTGCCGGAGGACCTCAGGGTCCGCGAGGGTTGATATGGTAAAAGCAGGTCAGATAAATAAGAAGGCCCAAGACCATTAAGACATTTAA
>NW_026078751.1:5227-7875 GCF_006386435.1 Epinephelus moara | reverse complement strand
TGTCCGCAATCATTCACTCATTCACTTCTCCCTACTCACTACATGGGGAGTTCTGTGTAGAGGACTACATAGTGAACTCATCTGCAACATGAAAAAACACCTTCGTACATTACTCAGATTATTTTCTCTGTGCCATTACTTGCTGTCACAAAATTGAAACACGTCATACCAACGTTGTCTGGTGAACAACACATAACAAATAGTGACATGCATATTTGTGATAAAAACATGAAATTATACTGAGCGTATTTTCACCAAATTAATAAATAACTTTACAAAGCAGTTTGTGTTTGTTTATTTGTGTTGTGTTGTGATGCTGCTGTGCTCACATTAAACATATTAACATCACACTGATAGACAGACAAGGAAAAGGAGCTGTCTGATTGCAACCTCTCCTACTAATGTAATGTAATGTGTAATGTCATGCAAAATAAAGTAATTTATAAAATAATTTTTCTATTTAACCATTGCAATGTTAAAGTTCAACCAGTCATGAATTTAATGTATAACGTTTTGAATTGCAGCATTACAGCACAAATCAGTAGTGATGGCCAAATGAAGCCTCATGAAGCATTTTCTTTATTTTCTGAGCCCACTAGATGGCGCTCATGGTTTAAAGAGAGAGAGGCTCAAAGAATGGCAATTCAGTGTGCTTTCAACCTTTTGTTGAACAAAAAGCGCCATCTAGTGGGCTCAGAAAATAAAATAGGTGCTTCATGAGGCTTCATTTGGCCATCACTACAAATCAGAACTAGACACGACCTAGCTTGCTAATATCAGCTAGCATTATTGGACAGACTCTGAACAGTAATTTCAACCACTACCCTTAAAGTCCATCTGATCCTTTGGCACAATGCATGATGGAAAATGTAGCTTGGTGAGTGACAATCGCTTATACACTACTTTTCAGAGTACAATGAAAAAAGTCACAGTATAGTATGTCGTCCAAAATCACGAAAAAAAAGTCATAGTATAGCATGTCGTCCAAAATCATGAAAAAAAAGTCATAGTATAGTATGTTGTTGTAAATTCTGAAAAAAAAGTAATATTATATTATGTCGTCCAAAATCATAGTCAAAGTCATAGTATAGTATGTTGTCGTAAATTATTAAAGAAAGTAATATTTTAGTATGTTGTCCAAAATCATGAAAAAAAAAGTCATAGTATAGTATGTTGTCGTAAATTATTAAAGAAAGTAATAGTATAGTATGTCGTCCAAAATCATGAAAAAAAAAGTCATAGTATAGTATGTCGTCCAAATTAATAAAAAAAAGTCATAGTATGGTATGTCATCATAAATTATGAAAAAAAAGTAATATTATATTATGTCATCCAAAATCATGAAAAAAAGTCATAGTATAGTATGTCGTCCAAATTCGTGAAAAAAAGTCATAGTATAGTATGTCGTCCAAATTAATGAAAAAAGTCATAATATAGTATGTTGTCCAAATTCGTGAAAAAAAGTCATAGTATAGCATGTCGTTCAAATTCGTGAAAAAAAATCATAGTATAGTATGTCGTCCAAATTAATGAACAAAGTCATAGTACAGCATGTCGTCCAACTTCGTGAAAAAAAGTCATAGTATAGTATGTCATCCAAATTCGTGAAAAAAAGTCATAGTATAGTATTATAGTATGTCGTCCAAATTCGTGAAAAAAGTCATAGTATAGTATGTCGTACAAATTAATGAAAAAATTCATACTATAATATGTTGTCCAAGTTCGTGAAAAAAAGTCATAGTATAGCATGTCATCGTAAATTATGAAAAAAAAAGTCATAGTATAGTATGTCATCGTAAATTATGAAAAAAAGTGATAGTATAGTATCTCGTCCAAATTAATGAAAAAACTCATAGTATAGTATGTCGTCCAAATTAATGAACAAAGTCATAGTATAGTATGTCATCGTAAATCCTGAAAAAAAAGTCATAGTATAGTATGTCATCGTAAATTATGAAAAAAAGTCATAGTATAGCATGTCATCCAAATTAATGAAAAAAGTCATAGTATAGTATGTCATCGTAAATTATGAAAAAAAAGTCATAATATAGCATGTCGTCCAAATTCGTGAAAAAAGTCATAGTATAGTATGTCATCCAAATTAATGAAAAAAGTCATAGTATATTATGTCGTCCAAGTTCGTGAAAAAAAGTCATAGTATAGTATGTCATCATAAATTATGAAAAAAAAGTAATATTATATTGTGTCATCCAAAATCATGAAAAAAAGTCATAGTATAGTATGTCGTCCAAATTAATTAAAAAAAAGTCATAGTATAGTATGTCATCATAAATTATGAAAAAAAAGTAATATTATATTATGTCATCCAAAATCATGAATAAAAATCATAGTATAGTATGTCGTCCAAATTCGTGAAAAAAAATCATAGCATAGTATATCGTCCAAATTAATGAAAAAAGTCATAGTATAGCATGTCGTTCAAATTCGTGAAAAAAAGTCATAGTATAGCATGTCGTCCAAATTAATGAAAAAAGTCATAGTATAGTATGTCATCGTAAATTATGAAAAAAAAGTCATAGTATAGTATGTCATCGTAAATTATGAAAAAAAAGTCATAGTATAGTATGTCATCCAAAATCATGAAAAAAAGTCATAGTATAGTATGTCATCGTAAATCCTGAAAAAAA
>NW_026078751.1:0-2597 GCF_006386435.1 Epinephelus moara | reverse complement strand
GTCCAAATTCGTGAAAAAAGTCATAGTATAGTATGTCGTCCAAATTAATGAAAAAAGTCATAGTATAGTATGTCGTTCAAAATCATGAAAAAAAGTCACACTATAGTATGTCGTCCAAATTCGTGAAAAAAGTTATAGTATAGTATGTCGTCCAAGTTCTTGAAAAAAAGTCATAGTATAGTATGTTATTGTAAATTATGAAAAAAAGTGATAGTATAGTATGTCGTGCAAATTAATGAAAAAAGTCACAGTATAGTATGTCATCGTAAATCCTGAAAAAAAAAAGTCATAGTATAGCATGTCGTCCAAATTAGTATGTTGTCGTAAATTATGAAAAAAAAATCATAGTATAGTGTCGTCCAAAATCATGAAAAAAAGTCATAGTATAGTATGTCGTCCAAATTAATAAAAAAAAGTCATAGTATAGTATGTCATTATAAATTATGAAAAAAAAGTAACATTATATTATGTCGTCCAAATTAATGAAAAAAGTCATAGTATAGTATGTCGTCCAAATTCGTGAAAAAAAGTCATAGTATAGTATGTCGTCCAAATTAGTATGTTGTCGTAAATTGTGGAAAAAGAAGTAATATTATATTATGTCTTCCAAAATCATGAAAAAAAGTCATAGTATAGTATGTCGTCCAAATTAATAAAAAAAGTCATAGTATAGTATGTCATTATAAATTATGAAAAAAAAGTAACATTATATTATGTCATCCAAAATCATGAAAAAAAATCATAGTATAGTATATCGTCCAAATTCGTGAAAAAAAGTCATAGTATAGTATGTCGTCCAAATTAATGAAAAAAGTCATTGTATAGTATGTCATCCAAATTCGTGAAAAAAAGTCATAGTATAGTATGTCGTCCAAATTAATGAAAAAAGTCATTGTATAGTATGTCATCCAAAATCATGAAAAAAAATCATAGTATAGTATATCGTCCAAATTCGTGAAAAAAAGTCATAGTATAGTATGTCGTCCAAATTAGTATGTTGTCGTAAATTGTGGAAAAAGAAGTAATATTATATTATGTCTTCCAAAATCATGAAAAAAAGTCATAGTATAGTATGTCGTCCAAATTAATAAAAAAAGTCATAGTATAGTATGTCATTATAAATTATGAAAAAAAAGTAACATTATATTATGTCATCCAAAATCATGAAAAAAAGTCATAGTATAGTATGTCGTCCAAAATCATGAAAAAAAGTCATAGTATATTATGTCATCATAAATTATGAAAAAAAAGTAATATTATATTATGTCATCCAAATTCGTGAAAAAAGTCATTGTATAGTATGTCATCATAAATTATGAAAAAAAAGTAATATTATATTATGTCGTCCAAAAACGTGAAAAACGTCATTGTATAGTATGTCGTCCATAATCATGAAAAAAAGTCATAGTATAGTATGTCGTCCAAATTCGTGAAAAAAAGTCATAGTATAGTATGTCGTCCAAATTAATGAAAAAAGTCATAGTATAGTATGTCGTTCAAAATCATGAAAAAAAGTCATACTATAGTATGTCGTCCAAATTCGTGAAAAAAGTCATAGTATAGTATGTCATCCAAATTAATGAAAAAAGTCATAGTATATTATGTCGTCCAAGTTCGTGAAAAAAAGTCATAGTATAGTATGTCATCATAAATTATGAAAAAAAAGTAATATTATATTGTGTCATCCAAAATCATGAAAAAAAGTCATAGTATAGTATCTCGTCCAAATTAATTAAAAAAAAGTCATAGTATAGTATGTCATCATAAATTATGAAAAAAAAGTAATATTATATTGTGTCATCCAAAATCATGAAAAAAAGTCATAGTATAGTATCTCGTCCAAATTAATTAAAAAAAAGTCATAGTATAGTATGTCATCATAAATTATGAAAAAAAAGTAATATTATATTGTGTCATCCAAAATCATGAAAAAAAGTCATAGTATAGTATGTCGTCCAAATTCGTGAAAAAAAATCATAGCATAGTATGTCGTCCAAATTAATAAAAAAAGTCATAGTATAGCATGTCGTTCAAATTCGTGAAAAAAAGTCATAGTATAGTATGTCGTCCAAATTAATGAACAAAGTCATAGTATAGTATGTTGTCCAAATTCGTGAAAAAAGTCATAGTATAGTATGTCGTCCGAATTCGTGAAAAAAAGGCATAGTATAGTATGTCGTCCAAATTAATGTACAAAGTCATAGTATAGTATGTTGTCCAAATTAATGAACAAAGTCATAGTATAGTATGTTGTCCAAATTAATGAACAAAGTCATAGTATAGTATGTCGTCCAAATTCGTGAAAAAAGTCATAGTATAGTATGTCGTCCAAATTAATGAAAAAAGTCATAGTATAGTATGTCGTTCAAAATCATGAAAAAAAGTCATACTATAGTATGTCGTCCAAATTCGTGAAAAAAGTTATAGTATAGTATGTCGTCCAAGTTCTTGAAAAAAAGTCATAGTATAGTATGTTATTGTAAATTATGAAAAAAAGTGATAGTATAGTATGTCGTGCAAATTAATGAAAAAAGTCACAGTATAGTATGTCATCGTAAATCCTGAAAAAAAAAAGTCATAGTATAGCATGTCGTCCA
>NW_026078750.1:0-25000 GCF_006386435.1 Epinephelus moara | reverse complement strand
AGCTGTGGGTGGACGCATGCCAGTATCTGGGAGGTGAGGATGCCGAAGACTTGACAGGACATTCTGTGATGCAAGAGGGGCTCACCGGTGACTTGTCTTTTATCCCAAGACAGACACAACTATCAGGTTACAGCTTTGAGAGTAGCGAGGGGATTGGCTGGTCCAGCGATGACACCAGAGGTTGGGGGCCACCAGTTGAGAGGTGGTCATCAGTGGACAGCTGGGCAAGTGCACTGTCCGACTGGACTGGGATCATCACGGCTCCACCGGAGGACTTCACAGCTGCCTTCACAGAGATCGGGGCTGAAATAGATGCTCTGACACAGGCACTAGCAGAGGTAAATACTCGTATAGAACCAGAGACGTCTAAAGAGATAAAGGGTCGAGAGCCAACAGTGCAGGCACAACCGCAGCCACCCATGGGTGTCCAGGATCGGCCTCTAGAGACGCAAAACATCCCAGAGGGCTCCGTCCTCTCTGGGCAGAGCTGCCTCACTTTGTGCCTTGAAGCTGCAGGACATGAGCTCAGAGACACAGAGGGCTCCCAGAGCGTCGAATCCTTGAGCGGCCAGGCTGAGTGCTCTCCATGCCTCACACACCAGCACTCATCCACGGGGTCATCCGGTGCTACGGTGGCCCCGTCCTGGAGTGTGGATGTGATCTCTGGGTGTGCATCCTCTGCTGAGCTTGACCTTTCTCTCTTTGGTGGATTTGACGAGTCAAACGTTTCCATCAGCACTGAGGAAGATACAATCATACTGAAGATAACAGAGGATACAGATTTGGAGGGACAAAATACACCTGGAGGGCTGATAATCGAGAAGGTAAGGTGACTTACTATAGAGGTTGATAATTCAGAAAAGAGTTTGTCATGTGTCTGCTTTATGTGAGAAGCATGAAGAATGAGTGCATGTTCTAGAATTAAACCTTGGGATTGTGTATTTATTTACATGCATCTTGGACCCACACATACAGACACACACACACATGTTCACACACGCTCAAACACACATCACTTTCTCTGAGGTATGTGACAGAGAGAGCAGTGGAAATATTCACCCTTTGTAACGGAGAGAACAACAGCGATCACCTTCACATCAGTCGCACTGGCCAACACGTAAAACAGTCATGCAATGTGGCAACATGGCCAGAACGTTAACAGATATTCCCGCTACTGTCCTTGTCAGCGTTGTCCTTACAGTATTGACAGCCTGTCAGGAGAAGGTACATAGCGGAGAGCGAAATTCACGTATGAGACTCACGAGTATTGTCGCCTTGCTTTGGATCGGAGCCACTCATTTTGCACCCATGAAGGACTCTCACCCAGAGCTTGATTCTGTATTAATGGATAAGTCCTTTGGCTCCCATCTCAAAGACTGACAGCTGTGTGTGCTGAAGGAAACAGGGAGTGCATGAGAGGAAAACTTCAGATGGACAGAAATGGCATCTAATAATAGCTGAGAGTTCAATGATAATAGCATGCATCCGTGGCGTGTCAGGGTGGGAGGTGAGAGGAGAGCACAGCTGAGGACTGAAACACGACCTTCCCTTACTCTCTCTCTCTCTCCCTCTCTCTTTATGTACGCACCCTTTAACACACCCATTCCCACTGCATCTCCTTTAAAAAGCCAAGATCAGAGCACCAACAGGTCCATGGACCTGAGAGACTGCTTTTGATTGGCTTAGGTGCGCAAGGCATAGCTGGAGCTGCTGTCTATAACAGCGACAGTGTAGATTTCAGTTGCGTGCAGGACGTATGGACTGTGGGATCAGATATAGAGCCATGGTATTTCATATAGGTCTGCTCTGTGGCTCTATAGAAAGGTATGTGTTGAATGCATCTAAATGTTACAGCATGTTTTTGTAACCCACTAAGTGCATTATTTGCCTTTAAAATAATTACCTGTTTAGCTATCGTGATGCCAGGATTATTATATACTATCAGTGGAGTCTGTCAGTCTTATACTCAAATGTATCATGATCTATTAAATATATTTAAGTCTATAATTACCTGACATTTGTCTCATTATTTGTCTATTTTTATCATCAGCCCTTTGGAGATGAAGTGTGTGAAGTGACAGGTGAACACAGTGTCCATCAGCCGAGCTCTGTTGCCGAGCAGGAAGCCAAAAGGAGCACGAGGCCAGCCGAGGTCGATTGTAAAGGAACCGAACCATCAACAGATCTTAATTTCTTCATCGCACATGCTGTGACAAGCTCACACGTGCCAGGTGTGCCCACACAACCTGTCCCGAACTTCAATGTCCACACACACGTGTCGTCTGACACTTTACCAGATCTTGACGGAGCATGTCAGGTGGAGCCACAGTGGGAGAGTCCCAAGTTTATTATGCCCTTAGCTCCTCTCAGTATCGGCTCCTCCCTAGTCTGTCGGACAAGCTGCAGTTTGGAAGGAGAGCAAACTTGTGCCAAAAGGCCTCTCAATGACAACAGTTGTGATCACACACAACCCTGCGCTCTCTCGCCAACTTCGGATGGGATTACTGAGGAAACATCTTTGGAAGGTGATGAGGTGATTCATAAAAAGGAAAATACAATAGACTCTGCTGAGAAATCTTCACCAGAGAAACAAACGGGCTTGGTTACTGCAAGAAAAACAATACTCGAGGAGATTCATGACCTCAGTAGAGAACTATCAAACTTGGCTGATTTCCCTGCAGATCATTTCGTCGTCTCAGAGGAGAGCCGTGTGGCGGTCATCACATTAGAATTAAATGACCCATTTGTTTCCAGGGTTGCAAAACCCATCTCCATAGCCATACAGCCTGAGTTGAATCAGAAAACAGCTGAAAATATGCCACACAAAACCCACAAGTCCAGCTCAGAGAGCAAGGCACGCTCCAAAAAGGACAAATCAACTGGTCATCACTATGGTGCACAAGTTTCCAAGAAACAGGAGAATCTATCTCCCCATGTCTCGGCCCAGCAGGTCTGCAAACAGCAAGAAACTCATCCTCTTATCGAGGAAATTCACACCAGTGAGAACACTCCAGTTGCATTTGAGGACAAGGAGGCTAAACTGGTAATTGAGACCAGCGCAGCAACTGAGAAGGCTCCAAACAAGCCACACGGCAAGAAGAAAAAGAAGCATGCTCCGAATGCAACAGCGGTGAAAAGTGTAGCTGAGCCACTGGTTGAAGTAGAAAATGGAGCAAAACCAAAGACTGCAAAAGGAAGGATTGATATGTTTGAGGCCAAGCTGGGCATTAAAGCTGGGAAAGCTCAGAAGGACAGTATTAAGTCAGATGATAAAAAGTCCCAGCAACCAGAGAATAAATCTTTGCAGGGAGAACAACTCTTGCATTCAGATCATAAAGACCAACAGCCAAAAAAGTTCACCAGTCCTCTAAAAGATGATATCATCAAAAGACGTCGCCTATCAGAGGATAAGTTTGGAAAGATTGTCAGTGCTTTGGAGTCTAAATTACCAAAGCCAGATGTTTCTATCCAGGCAAAGGGAGAGGAGCCCAAGGCAGATACAGGGGCAACACGTAAGAAGCCATACAGTGAAGTGGTCAAACAGACAATCCCACCCAAGGAAGGTAAGAGATATAATATTAAACAATTTCTCTGCAAAGCACTCCTCTGTGACACATTCATAATTCCTGCTATTCTCCTGCATGATGGTGTGTAAACACCTCATAATAAAAGCATATGACAATGTCTGCAGAGCCCAAGGTGGTAAAACCTATCCAGGCAGTGTCAGTGAGCGGGGACCCCCAGAGTCTGTGCCTGTGGTGTCAGTTCGCGGCTGTCTTCTCCAACCACACAGTCACCTGGCGCAGAGATGGCGCTGTCCTGTCTGAGATCAAGAGAAGGTATTTAGACTCACTTTACAGGAGTTTTACAATGTATTTTTTTTACTTAACCCTCATCTTTACACAATGTTTATAACATTCAGAGCATTAATATAAAAGAAAAACATGTGAAGATAAAGATGAGTAATGGCATCCTGAGGAGAGAATGAAGCCATGCTACCTCAGTGTGTGCTGTAACCAAAGCTTCTCTTGTTGTTGTGTGGGGTAGAATCTGGCAGTGTGTGCATGTGAGTCCATGTTTGTATCCCACTCGCTAGCACACTGCACTCAGACTGAGATAACTGTTGATAATGTCATCCCAACCCACACTCTGGTTTCCCCCCCCACATTAACACCATTAGCTCTGTAAGAGGAAAATGTGCTTTGCAATACTTTGCCTGCAGGGATAAAGCAGACCTATGGGTTTAAATTCTGTTTCCTTTAAAGTGGAAACTTTTCAACTCCACCCCAGTGTTTCAAAATGTTGTTATTGTTGGCGCGGCTGTTACAAAGACCACTGGAACATTTTCCATTGTCGTCAGTGCCAAGTAACTAACAACAACACAGGACACGCTGCAATTTGTCTTTCACAGTTACTTTGGTTGTTTTGCCATTTCCACTACTGGGGATAGAAACTGTAAAGAACTTACAGTGATACAGTCAAGAATTACTTCATAACGATAAGTTAAAGCAAAAAACAAAAAAGAGACTATTTTCACATTAAATCTACATTTTTTTTGCCCAGTAGCGATTGTGTAACCTGCACCTTCTACATAGCCTATACCTGTCTACAGCTACCTTTGCTTGCATAATACTCAAGTCGATTGACATTTGTCAAGAGGAGCAATCAACACAGTCAAATTCGAGCAGACACAATTCATATATTTGGCATAGAAAGGATCCTGGATTGCCATAATGTATATAACCTATTGAAAAAGATTGTTGCCAGATATAGTGCCAGTAGGTTGTTGTGTAGAGATTAGTGGCTTTGTGTGGTGCATTTTGTGACCCTGGTACCTCTCTCTGAAGCGCAGGGGACGAGAGCAGAGTGTCACTGACCATCTCCAACGCTTCCCACAAAGACTTGGGCAAGTACCAGTGTCAGCTCACCAGTCTGAATGGATCAGTCACCCTGGACTATGTGCTCACATATGAAGGTAAAAAAAATCATGATTTAATGACAACATCTAAAACATAAACGTCGTTAAAAATGTGTATCCAACACATTTCTTCTTTCTGACTATTTTACAGTGCTCAGTGAGATTGTCATCCCTCCAACTCCGAAAACTGTCATATGTAAGTTGTGATCTTTGTTACTTTCTGAGCTTTAAAAGCTTGGCTCAGTTTTGTTTTGGATTTTGACAGATAACAGATGACACATTGTCTTTCTAGCTGCCCCCGTGGAGATGGAGAGTGAGGAGGAGGATGTCCACTGCTCCAGACTGATTTTCAAAGAGGATTTCTTAACAGACCAATGCTTTGGAGAGAACCAACCTGTCAGCATCGTCACTGAAAAGGTTCACTTCGGGGAGGGGATGCACCGGCGGGCTTTTCGGACCAAGATGCAGGCGGGTCAGATCCCTCTGTTACTGCCTGGATACCCCTGTGTGCTCAAAGTACACAATTCTATCAGCTACGGGACCAAGAACAACGATGAGCTTGTTCAGAAGAACTTTACCTTGGCTGTAGAGGTAAGAACATCACAGGACTTCCTCTGGGGAGTCCCCCATGTTGTTATTCAGTAGCCCAGAGCAGATAAATCAAACACTGGCTCTAGATATGGCCATACACGTTTTCCTGTCAGCCAGTGGAGTTCTCTTACACAGTTGGCACCACAGTCTGTTTATAAAGATGGACGACATGAAAGCTCCCCAAAAGTGAAGCCAAAACACCTCAATAGCCCCCTGGTGGCTGGCTGCAGTATTTGTCATAATCCCCACCCTCTCCATTTTCGCAGATGGGACATGGGCCAAACTAAAAACATCAAAGTACACCTCAGATAAATTTTTCCCAAAGATGATTTCTGTCTTTTATGGTCGTTTTATCACACTGATGTATGTTCAAGCTTTCATTTTTCTGATAAGTTTGATTTTAATTAGTTATTTGATGCTATTAAAAGGGGGTTTTACATTATGATTGACAGTTGTGTGTGCCAATCTGTGCACTCACTATCAATGGCGCTGCTCGCAATTGGTTGGACAGGTGTATAGATGGGAACACGGAGATCGGTACTGTGCTGTAACTGATGTCACCAATGTAAAATGGCAGCAGCCGTATCAGGGATAATTTGGCTTCATTTTTGTACAGCAGGAGGAAGTGGCAACATGATATCCATTTTGTCATATACAACAATTGCTTGGCACGTGGGAGAAGTTTCAGTCCTGTCACCTCACCGCTAGATGCCACTAAATCCTACACACTAGACCTTTAATAAGCATTTTTTGTGCAGAGAATTTTATGGAAATGTTTCTGAATCAAATTTTTGACGCAATGTCATAGAATTCTGATTGAAATGACTCAAAAATGCATTTTGTAGGGGGAAATGCTCACAGAGAGCCACTAAACATAGCCTACATAACATGCAAAATGTGACACTTGGGGCCATCTGGTTTTATTTTGATATGTTAATCATCCAGTTTTGAGTTTTATTCTTTTACAAAAACAGAATAAACACAATATTTTATCAAAGATCTTATGAGATGTCCTCTGTTAATTTTGTTTGCTCTGTAGGAGTGCCAGGTCCAGAACACAGCGAGAGAGTACATCAAGGCGTACACCACTGCAGCTCAGGCTGTTGAATCCTTCGGAGAGATCCCAGAGTGAGTGACACACATGACAACCTGTAAACATAATATACAACATAACTCTCTGTTTTAATTATTTCAGAATAGTCTGAAACACACACAGCTCATGTCATTTTGTTTCACACTTCCACCAGGATCATTCCCATCTACCTGGTTCACCGTCCATCCAATGACATCCCATACGCCACCCTGGAGGAGGAGCTGATCGGCGACTTTGTCAAGTATTCAGTCAAGGACGGCAAAGAGATCAACCTGATGAGACGGGACTCGGAGGCAGGGCAGAAATGTTGTGCTTTCCAGCACTGGGTGTATGATAAGACTGATGGCAACCTGCTGGTTACTGATATGCAAGGTTGGGAAAATGTGCAAATATACAAGTTTATAATGTTTGTATCTGCAAATGATTTCATTCAGAGCGCTTAAATCAGTCTGATTTTGTGATTTTCAGGGGTGGGAATGAGGCTCACTGATGTGGGAATAGCCACCTGTAAGAAAGGGTGAGTATTTTTTTTTTTTTTTACACCAATAACAGATGCAAATTGTTAATACATGCAAAGTGACAAGTTATTTTATTTCTTTTTAGATATAAGGGCTTCAAAGGAAACTGTGCCACCTCCTTCATTGACCAGTTCAAAGCTCTGCACCAGTGCAACAAATACTGCGAGATCCTGGGCCTCAAGTCCCTGCAGCCCAAACCTAAAAAGCCTGCATCTGCTCCCAAACCCAAACCCCAACCCTCTGCTGCACCCAAGAAGAAAACATTTGGGCCAACAATGAAGGGCAAGTCATAATAGGAGGAGAATCTTTGGACTATGGGGATTTCATTTTTATTGAACTGGTGAGGGTTTAGTTGATTTGATTTGCTTTGCTCACGTTGGACCTCGTCTTGCAGAGTTTGGTTTGTCAAAGATGAATCAGAAAGTTTTGGGCTGCAGGTGGAAGATGACAGAGGAGACAGATGGGTTTGACTCTGGAGGGAGCCACTGTTGATGTATAGGAGTTTTTGCTACATCTCATGTTGAACATTTGAGAGAGATATATTTATTCTAAAGACCAGAGATGGTCTCTGAATGAAAGTGTGACACTTTATTTCACGAGTTTTGGGTAAACTGTGACAAATTTAACAGACACTTGAAAATGATGACGTTTGTCGACAGCGTTGAACTTTGATGTCTTAGAGAGATTGCTTTATTGATGAAGTTCGATAGTTTTTCTTTACACAACAACACTTTTTTTGTTTGTTTTTTTTACTTCTGTGATGTTTTCAAATTTATTAGTTCATTAAATTAATGAACTTGTTAATTAATTGATTAGAGGAAATGTCTTTTAAATAGGTTGTATGATGAACTACACACAGTAGAGGACATGTATTGTTTTGAGTTCAGTATGAGTGGGTCAGTTTTGTGTGTTTGGTTTGCGAGGTGACACAGGTGTTTGATGAACATGTATTCATTTAGTGTCATATCATTATAATGTTCATATAGGAAAAGGTACTGATTCAGAATGAGCTCACATTTTATTCTGGAAACAACAAAGTCATTTTGTAAAGCTTGTGTAAAGTATACTTTTGAATGTATTCACTGAAAAAATGTGAAGATTTATTGATTTGTCATTTTATTACCTGGTGCAAATCTTCTTTTGATTTTCTGGCATCATTTCAAGGATCCAGTCTGCGGCCTAGCTCAAACTAAGTCACTGACATGTGAAACTAAACCCGTTCAGAGCCTGTCTGCATACATATGATATCGATAACATACCAGCTGTTCAATGGCACACAGTCTCCATATAATAAGCTCCTCTGTCCTACTCTCACTGTTGCTTTTTAAATCCCTGACCCAAATTGCTGACATGGCTCTCAGGTTGAGGCTTTCGGCCAGCGTGTACGCACACAGTTGATCTTTGTCATTAAAGAGATGTTGCTGGTTGGAGAGGCTTTCTGGTTTATTTTTCATTAAGTTAAAAGGATAAATCAATAGTACATATTTTTCCTTTTACCTGTGGTGCTATTTATCAGTTTAGATTGTTTTGTTGTGAGTTGCTGAGTGTTGGAGATATCAGCTGTAGAGATGTCTGCCTTCTCTCCAATATAATGGAACTAGATTGCACTCAGTTTGTGGTGCTCAAAGCGCCAAAAAATGTATTTTAAAAACTCTGGTTGCTCAAGATAATCCACAGACCTTGTTGTGACCAGTTTCATGTTGGAACTAACCTGCAAACTATATCAATGCTGCATCTACTGCTAGCTCACCTAGCACCACTGAGCTAGATATCATTACAGCTCAGCCGAGGAGGACATTATTGTTTGCATCTGTCACAAGCTTGAGCCTCTTGTCCATGAGTAGATGCACACTTCCTTCTGCGCGATGATATAGTTGGCAGGTGTAGTTTGGTAGAAAGAAAATAGTTCCTACACGAAACTGCTCACGACAAGGTCTGTGGATTATCTTGACAAATCAAAGTTTTTTTAATGTAATTGTTGGCACTTTGAGCACCGCAAACCGAGTGCCATCTAGTTCCATTATATTTGAGAGAAGGCAGAAATCTCTATGGACGATATCTCCAAGACTCTGCAACTCATACCAAAACAATCTCAACTGATAAACAGCACTACAGGTATGAGGAAAAATATGTATTTTTTTTTATCTTGGGGTGAACTGTCCCTTTAAATCAACACATTTTCTGTACTGGGACCTCTGACCCACAGGTTTGAGGGATTAAGGGTATTGCATCATGATTGACATTGATGTGCAAATATCTGCTTGTCTTTGTACACGGGGCTGGGTTTGAAGATGTGTATCAAATGTGAACAGTTTGTCTAATTTAGTTCATAGGAATGTGAGAAAAATTCACTCTGTAGCAACAGACAAAAAACAAAGACTTTATTTATGTCATTTGTAGGATGAAGACAGTTGTACGGTCTTAAAATGTAGTGCTACAATTGTTTAGATCAGATTACCTGTTTACGTGTTGGGAAAAAGTTCGAAAGATGTCAACACAAGAAATGGCGACAGCATGAAAAAACAAATGGGCCGTCTATTTTTATGTTGTACTCACAGAGGAGAAGGTCTCCAGCAGCAAATTAGCACCTCAACACAAAAGTAAGTGGGTCACACTCAGAAGCTCAAGATCATGTACCATGTATCAACACAGTGTATCTATTTTTATCTCAGCTCCTCCTCAGTGGTGTCACATAAACACATTTCTAAGATTTACAGAATTAATGAGGGAACTATTACAAATCTATGGTGAGAAAATTCAGATACAGAAGCCACAATACAAACAGAGGGAGACTGACTGAGGGACATGTTGAGGCTCTTTTCACACTGTAGCTATTTAGTGTGATAATGGCGTTTGATACACAGGACACAAACACCATTGTCACACTCCACAGCTCTGGAGGACATTTACCGGAGATATTGCAGACGGAGGAATTGTTAATGCACACTGGTGGCTGGACGACCTGGTGAGATAAAGGAAAAAGACGTTTGGTGACATGAAGAGTAGTGGAGAGAGTGAAAGTGAGAACATGAAACAAAGTAGAGAGAAACAGAGTAAGCTGTGATTCATAATTATACATGTAGCACTTTATAATCTGAAATTAAACATGAATGAAGAACTTAAAAAGCCACGGAAAATGGTGACAGTGATGCTGACTAAATACACACAGCTTATCCAAAGTGTCCAAAGTCCGTGTCCTTTTTTTTTTACTGATTGTGGGGATGGCTGCAGCTGTGTGCATTTAAAGTGTGTGAGTGTCAGGGAGCAAGAAAGTAAAAGAACACCTGTGTGACCCCCATGTCTTTCTATATAACAAACTTTTTTGCTAATTTATTTAGCACATGTAGTTGTAAATAGAGTTGGTTCTGACTGTATGTCACACTAGATTCAGTACATCTTTATTTCTTTTGCTTTTAACAATATAATTGTTTTGTTTTTAATTGTATAATTCTGCGCTGAAAATGACACACAAATGATCAACTTTACCAATAAAACTATGAGATGAAAACATTATTAAAGGATTCTGACCTATTTTAAGACAACACCCAACTCACCTCAAGTTTCTAAAGTGGATCCTCTCTCCAGGATTCATTCATTCATACCCCGCTCTCATCCTCCTGCTCCTGATCCTCCCGGCCACTCTCTCCTCTCTGCTCCTTCCCTCTCGCACCAGCGTATCTTTGTCCCCCGAGTCTTTCCAAACAGTTAAAAGTCCAGAAGTGCGTCCAGAGCTCCAGGTTCATGAGGTGATATGTGGTGCTTTTGGGTTTGATGCTGTCCCGTTCCAAGTCTTTATGTAGACAGAGCAGGCTTTGGACAAACAGCCAGTTCCACATTAGTGATAAGCTACAGGGGAAGTATTGATCGACCCTGACCAGAGGTAGAGGGTGAGGGGTGGAGGAGGGGGAGACCAAAAAACTGCCCCGGTGAGGCAACAGGGCCTTAATAGCAAGGTTTCACTGGAAGTCACCGTGAGCTGAATGAAACACACTTAGGTGAACACAAACTGGAAAATCTATCTAATATGATATGGAGTTTGGTGGAGATGAAGGCCCAAAACGTTAGCAGACTATACAGCCTTACTTTAGAGGAGTTAAATGAGATACTTATAAAGTAAAAGCAAGTCAAAGAGTCAAGTCATGTGTTTGTGACCATGTCTGAAAGAGAATGTCAAGGAAAACAGATTTTTTTTCCTTCAGTGATTACAATACTTCACTTTAGAAAACTCTACAGAGTGAATGTCCAAATTCTTAGTAGTTAATAGTTAATGGGTAGAAAATAGTTAATGGATACACTATAAGTAGAGGTATGTCCCCAAGGATCAGTTTCTTAAAAAACCTGTCACCTAGAGCAGTTAATGAAATAGCATCCCTTTAACTGGAGGTTTGATTCACTTTGCTGAGTTTCACCCCCTGAAGCCCTAACATTTAATCAGTGATTCCCAACCAGTGGTACTTGTACTTCTGCAATGTCAGGGGGTGCATGGATTGGTTGTGGAGAAACTTGCTAATCTGAAAAATAGCTGACATCATCAAAATCATAGATCATTTGTATATCAGTTAGTAACCCCTTGTTAAGTTGAATTTTGGGGAGAAAAAATATTTTTCTTGCATGCCTCCATGGTGAACGAAAAATCCGAAAACAGAGAAAATTCTTGATGAATTGAAATAGTGGGTGGCCCAATTAAGAGCAGCATAACTATATGAAAACATCTGTTTACAAACTGTCACACAGCTCCTGCAGGCTAATCCAAGTCTCATTTATCCAGTCAGGACTGTTTTAAATAGTGAAATTTTAGTGAAATGCATGAGTTTGGGAAGTACTGAGAATACGACTGGATAAATGAGGCTTGGATTATACTGCACGAGTTGTGTGAGAGTTTGTAAACAGATGTTATGATATAATTTTGCTGTTGTTAAACGTGGACCCCTATCAGTTCCATTCATCTGGAATTTTCTCAATTTCTGGATTCTTCTTTCACTGTGGAGGCATGCAAGAAAAACAAAGGTTTCTTCACAAATTCAGCATAACACAGGGTGAGTAATATATATATAAAGAGTCGTTTGGGGGAGGAAGTGCTCCTTTAATATACAACAAATGGCATTTTCAGTATTGTAGCATCTGTAAAAGTTGCTTCACAAAAGTAGCCGTCATAAAAAATAGTATGAAGTCATTTCCAATTGAACTTTAAGTATATGTCCACTTGATTTGACAATACAATTTAATGATATTTATGGTCCCCTTTTAACTTTTGAAGAAAAAGTATGTGGAAAAAAAAGATTCAAAACCACTTCTTTAGTCTCCAGTGCTTCCTTACATCTCATAAAATGAGGGGTGAGTAATCGATAAACAAATGGTCATTTTGTGGGTAAAGTATTCCCCTAAAATCAGATATTGTACAGGTTTGTCCACATGAGCCTTGGCAAAGGAACATTAGAGTTGAAAACATTAATCATTAGAATGTTTTCAAGTTACAATTATCCACCTTTTGGCCAACTTATTGCTTAACTTCCCAGCAGGGTTTCATTAAGGTCAGTGTTGTGACGTAACATAGAAACAGAGGCCGGTGAGTACGAGCCTGTCTGATCATTTTTCAGAAGACCAAACAAGTGTGTTTGTGCTTTCTTATGATTTACTCCATGGACAATTATGTTAAAGATTTATTCTCAAATTGCTCTTTGTGACATTGTTTTTCAGCAGGTGGATCTAAAGAAGAGTTGGCTCTTGGCTTGTTTGTGACCAGATCCAGGGTAGCAGGGCTTGATAAAATGTCCCCGCACAGGCAGGGTGGCTTTTATTTGCTTGTCCTTGGAGCTGATAACTCCTAGATTGCCTGTGTGAATGAACTGAGGTCCCTTCACCACACCACGTGCGCACACACACACATCGAAAAAAGAGAGAGACAGGGAGAGTTGTAAGTCTCATTAATTTCTCAAGACAGGTGATTTTGTCAAACAGTCTCCCCTGGCAGCAGCAGCACCTGTCCATGATGGAGTATAACTTCTTTTTGGACTTTGTGACCCACTGTGAAAGAAATATGTTGGAGCGAGTTAAAATAAAACTTTGACTTCAAGCTACACAGCTTAAAGGATCATCCTGCTATTTCTGTACATTTTAAACCAGAAATTATTTAAGAATAACTTTTAGTTTAGTACAATACAGTAACATAAAAGATTTGAGTACACCAGACACAAAATAAATGTGTCACATGACCCTAATCTGACAGGAATTCTGTCAGTTAAACATTACTTTTTTTTTTTTTTAATTCTGTCATATGAACATGAAAACATTGACTTCACATTTTAACATTTTTACTATAATTATTTCATTGAATTATAAAAATGTGTTGTGGTGAGCTTAAGTTTCTCAATTGCAAGAACAAGGCAAAGAGATAAACTCTGAACCAGGAAGTGCTCTGTAATTTACCACAGCACAACTTTATGTGAGACACTATAATATCCACAGAGGCGGGAAGTCACTAACTGTGTCTACGACTCAACTCATTGTGCAAAATATCTTTTACCACATTATTAAGTGTACTCTATTAGAACCATTGTGACATACAGAAACATTAATCACTGTGTAATGGGTAACGTGAGTGATTTAGAACACATTTAAACAGTTTTCTTTGGCTGATGGCCTTAAATACAGTCTCACAGCATGTTGGGAAACTCCACTCATTTAACCCTAGCACACTACAATATATTAAGTATACAATATACAACTAATTAGGCGAAATCAGCTTAATAAATTTTAGTCAAATTAACTCAAAACTCAAAAATTCTTAACATAAGAAAATTATGTCAAGCTCACAAGGGAAGTGTTTTTGTGTCATTTTGACAATGCGAGGCATTGGTGTAGACTCTACATTAAAATTTTGTGTCATGGATGGATAAGGGCTTACAGTGTGCTTATACATAGCCTTTTTTCAACCGTGTTGGGCAGAATTGTCTAAAACAATGCTTCCTAATTTACAAGATATTCATGTTTTATTTACTGTAAAACTTAAAAGCCTTGTCCTAATAAAACACCCAGTCCCTTTTACTAGCCCGGCATGGCTACACATTTTGACAAATAAAGGCCTGTCTCAATTAGATGCCTGGACTGGTTGCCTGCTGGCTACCTCAAATCATGTGTCCATTCCTTGATTACTCTAGAAGTTATTCATATTTCTTTAGTCCGTAAGGGTCCTCAGATCAAAAGAACTAAAAGGGGTTTAAATAAAAATTAATCCAAGTTGTGAGTATTGTTTTAACAGAATAAAGTGGTGTTGTGTCAGTATGCCGAGTGCTGTAATCCTCGAGTGTCGTAACTCTCTCGCTCTGATGTGCTGTCAGAGCGAGATCAAATAAATGATTCATAACTGACATATTATCTGAAGCCTAAGTTTTATACAACTACTATTCATAGCCTACTGATTTAAATAAACAATTTGATCATATTTCCCAATCTCTGCTGAGCAACAGTTTTATGTGAAAGAAAATAAAGGCCTGTCCAAAACTGAGTTGATTTCAGGGCTGTTATTTGAAGTTTTAAGGTTTTTGGTTTTTTTAAAGGAGTTTTATGCAACATTCAGAGCTTTGATTCAGAGTCTGGGATGGAATTGTCTAAACACGGCTCTCGACATGGAGGTGGCTGATCCAGCAGCTAACAATGGTTCTGATAGCATGAACAATGTTAACAACGTTGACAGTGCTGACAGAGCAAATGATGTTAACTTTGGAGGGAATTGGAGGGTGGGTGTTGTGCTTATGCAACGACAACTGTTCCACTAATGTGAGTTGGGATGGCGTTATCAGCGGAAACTGCTGTATGAGCGAAGTGCAGTGGTGACAATTAGCTAGCTAGTGGAATACATGCAGTCTGACTGGCTCCCAGAACAAAGAACGGAGAAGCTCCGATAATAACACACACAGACGGAGCATAACTTCATTCTCTGCTCAGGACACCATTACTCCACTATAGCTTTACATAGCAAATAGTTGTTTGCTGCTATATTAATGCTCTGGGTGTTGTATACAGCTCTTTTAACTTTTGCTAGACACTAGTAACTACAGAGGCCAAATAAATGGTTTAAAAAGAACAATAATTTTCCCTGAAATAGTGGTGTAAAACTAGAATGCAATAGATTTACTCAAGTAAAGAACTTTGAGTTGTTCTTAAACACAGACACTACTAAGTTTACTTTTTAACCAGCACAAAGGCTAACACATAAGACACACATTAGAAGAACTGTGGAATTAGTTTTCAGTTAATTTTGGGTTAATATTCAGAAGAAATTATAAGTTTAACGTTCAGTAAAATGTCATACACATCATATATTTTCATGGCTCTTTCATGTTTCTCCTTCTGGCACAGTATAAGCAAAGTTAGAGTCCAGTTACATCAACTCAAACAACACACTCTGAGAAGTTTCATTTTTATTTGACTGAAGTTAAATGAACCACAAAGAGTTGCAGAGAGTGGTGGAATCTTTAACAAAAGTGATATTTCCCGTTGTTCATTAAAAACAGGACTAATCTTTACTGAGTCAGTTTGAGAGGTGGGATCACAGGAGGGAAGAAACACACGGGAGGAAAAAAAAAGGCAGAGAAAAGGGACAAAGGGAAGACAGGAAATAGAGAATACTAAAAGGATGTGAAGTCTCTGCTTCAACTCTGTCAACTTTTTCTACCTTAGCAGCAGCTCAGATTTACAGACTATTTATATTGCACCGGGTAAGTGCTCTGAATGGAAAAAAAAAGAATCACATTCAAGTTAATGACAAAAGACATACAACAGGCGACGTGACCTCAGAGTGATCTATAAAGTGCCCTTTAGGTTCAATGGTGTTAGAAAAAGGAGAGAGAAACAAAAAACATAAAAAAGAAAAAAACATTTTTCTTTGTAAGAAACGTGCTGCTTTATATTCAGTGGCAATCACAGCTTTTCTCTCAAACACCCGCGCACGCACACAGCTTCATTTTAGTGTTGTTGATCAGTAATACTTCTGTTAAAGTCATACGTATATTTATATATCATGAAAGAACTTAAAATGTTTTTTTTTCCAAGAACAATTTACAGCATTATGAACAGCAACAGGCATGAGAATATTAATATAATCATGACACAAACATCTCAGAGAAACTATCCCCAAGTTTTAGTTTTCCCTTCTCGACCTCGAGACCGGTTACACGTCCAAATTACTACGATGTAGTCAAAGCAAACACAAGATACAGTTTCATGCTGCTTCCATAGCACTACAATAAAAACCATTTTTATTCAACACATTTGCTATCACCATAACAAATGATATGGATTAATTATTTCCCAGACTAGCCAGATTAACACTTCACACATCATGTCATATAGAATTGTCAAAATAGTAAACAACATTGTTTATCAGTACAAATACGTTGAGAGTATTTTCCTGCAAGAATTATACCAATGATTTAAAAACAAAACAAAAAAACAAATCTGTTCCATGGTGACAAAAACTATATAAAAAAAAAATCATCTGTGGGGATTATTTTGTATCCCCCATTCTTGAATCCTTACCAGTGGCTAAAAAAAGGAAAACATTATTCTACAAAAAGGCTGCAGCGGCGATTTCTGATCACACAACATATAGAGAAGGCTCTACGGAGGGGTGTGGCCGATTTCCTGAAATGTGATTGGCTAGCATTCCTAAGGTAATCTGGTGTTGGTCTAAGGATTTGAGAGAGTTGTGATCATAGTGCCATTGCAGTTTCTTAGAGAAATAGTGCATGTAGGAGCCAGATTAAGGCCATGCTAAGTCCCCTCCACTGAAGGGTGCTTGAATACTGTGCTATAGTGTAAATAAAGGAGCTATTGAAATGCATTAGTGTTTTCCAGCACTGTAGATTTTTCACAGGACGAGGGTAGAGGGGAAAGAAACGGCAGATCAGGGGCCAGCTCATTCATTGCTCATGCCTGTGGTTAATAGATTTCAGCATTCAACAGTGCGACTCTCCCGTTCTTCCCCCAGCACCTTTAAGGAGTGACCTACCCACTCTGAAAAGATTTAAAGACGTAGGCATATTGGCTCGACAAATCGCTGTACAGTCTCAAACCACCTGTGCTGTGGAGATGGCTCACAGTCAGGCATTACAGTACAACATGCTCGCACAGAACTGCTACAGCAGCTGGTTTGACATCCCTGTGGCTTTTTATTTTATTTATTTTTTGTATTTGTTGGTTGGTTGGATTCAGTCGGAGGGTGCCGTTTTAGTCAACCCCCTCGAAGCCCTGCGCGTTCTCCACAGCCATGAGGAGTTTCTCTCTCAGGTCTTCAAATGAGTCGTAAGTGGGCAGATCCAGTCGGTTGAAACTGGGGAGAAAAACAATTGATGTGATTGACAAAATCACAAAAAGTCAACACAGAAATGCAAAAATAAAACTTCAAAGCACTTTGAAGACTCCTCTGCTAGCATGGCTCCACGGATGGTAATGTCGGTCTGCTGGACGATCAGTCCACTTTGGTCCAGACTGAAGTATGTCAACAACTACTGAATGGAGTGCCATGACATTTGGTCCAGACATTCATGATTTTCAGACAATGTATCTAACAGATTTTGGCTATCACATCTTTTCCAGTAGCACACCATGGGGTTCAAATTGTACACTGTGTCAACATCTATTGGATGGATTGCCATAAATTTGGTACAGACATTCTTGTTCCCCTCAGGATGAAGTGTAACAACTCACTAATGGTGATGCCCTTACTCTTTCTGTAGAGCCTTCAACATGTCAAAGTTTTATTTATCCAAATTTTTGCTTATGACTAAATAATAATGACTGCTGGAAAGTTGAATGGTGTGTCTCCACTTCTTCCTACTGTATAAATAATAAGCCAAAAAATCCCAGATATGGTCGCTGCCATCTTGCCCTGGTGACAACATTTGGAGCCAGAGTCTGAATCAAGTTCCCGCCCACAATGACAGAAACCATCTTTGGGAAAAATGTATTTAATGTGTATTTCGATTTTTTGTTTGTTTGGCCAATATCCCATTTGTGATCATGGAGGGGGCGAGGTTCATTAACTGTATCGCAGCCAGCCACCAGGGGTGATCAAGATGTTTTGGCTTCCCTTGTGAGGAGCTGTTATGTCATCTTTATTAATCAGTCTACCCTAAATACCTGTGAAACTAATGACAATCCCATCAGCCTCCGCTGCAGTTTAGTCCCAATTAGCAAACACCAGCATGCTAACATACAAATTAAGATGAAGAACATGGTTAACATTACACCTGCTAAACATCAGCTTATTAACATTATTACTGTAAGCATGTTAGCATGCTGATATCAGCATTTCACTCAATGCATCGCTGTAACTAAGTACAGCTTCAAAGCCGTTAGCATGGCTGTAGACCCTTAGAGTTGTGTTTCTCTGAATGCAAGTGTGTGTGTGTGTGTGTGTGTCTGTGTCTGTGTGTCTGTGTGTCTGTGTGTAGTAGTAGTGACATACCATGTGTGAGCTCTTGGCAACTTATCTGGTGTTCCCCACTGCTCAATTGTGAACAGCTGAGGTCCATTAGAACCTGGCACATGACAAAATACAATTATTATTATAACACAGCTGTGATACAGAAACACTCTTAATACACCACAAATCTAACCACTAAACAGATTCACTCATGTTTACAGAAAGAAGAGGAAGGAGAGCATTTACTTCGTTTTACGCATATAATTTAAAATATATTTTATTTTCAGTGACTTTATCTTTTAAAGCCTCATGCAGAATTCTACAGTATACTGATGCTGTATAGACAAGAAAGCTCAAACTACACTTCGATTAAGGAGTAAATATTGTGTATGGATCGTGTATATTGAACATTATAGCAGTCAAAGTCCTTCCTCATCTGTTTTACACATTTATCTACCTGTGTGTGTACAGTGATAGTAATTCAATTCTTGGAACTGCAGCTGTTGACTCATCTTTTCTCAGAAAACTATTTTTGTGTCACTGGCTGTTACATAAAGCTCAGGTCCTGCAGGTTAAACATAAAGTGTATGATTCTGAAGAACTGGTGCTGTTACACAAGCAGGAAATAAAGGAAAGCTAAGATTATCCGGCAAGGTAACGTACCATAAAGCTCGGCAAAGCCATTCATGGGCACTCGAGACGTTCCAGTAACAAACTGGAGGAGACGGATCCTCTTTTCAGCATCCATCAACAGGACGACCTGACGACAGAGGAAAGATAAAATCTCTAGCTGACAGAATTCATTTATCAAACAACAATCACAACCTCAGTTATTTATATGATACTTTCTGATTTCTACAACTACAACAGAAAAGGATGATGAAATCACTCAAAGCAGAAAAGATTTTGTTGACAGTTTTGCAATCTGGTTTGTGTGTGTGGAAGAAACCTTTTAATCATAAGGGGGGAAAAAAAGCAGCACAAATTCAAACAGAAGCTGTTTGAGCCAGTTCACTTAATCAGATGACATGACATTGTTGTCTCTGTGCGTGGTATACACACACACAGACACACACACACAAATTATGGCTTGTGTGTGTTGTTTGCTGTGTGACTATGTGTGCATGTTAAAGCTCCGAGTCAAGACAGATGATAACCAGGGCAGCTACTACTTTACGCTCTTTCATCAGAGCAAACAAGCCTGTTCTTCCAAACAGACTTTGATCTTCAAAAGCGAGGCCAGTAAACCTGTCGCAGGCCAGACAGAGGAAGGATGACTGGAACCAATTTTGATTAAGAAATACCCAATGTCTATGGCATCATGTGGCTGACGGTGTACACCGGGCCTATTCAACTGGCAGCAAGCAGGCCAACTCCTGCCAATCAGTACTGTTTACAAAATACGTAAAATTCAAAACCACAAGACGCAAAAAAAAACCATGCAAATAACAGACATTTTGCCACAATACCAGCGAGGACTCTTGTGCAGCTGGCCTAACTGCCTCTAAACCCCAAAACCCACCACAGAGTTTGAAAATCACGTTTTCTTTGAAAAACAACTACAAAATTACACCATATATCATAGTCAAACCATGTAACACAGAAATTATTGTTGGATTTTCACATTTCTGACTGTCTTTAAATGCATCATGTGTGATAAACAGATTCCATCAGGAAACTTAACCAAATCTAGTCTTAACATAGTGACATTTCATCGAAATAAATTTATTCAAGATGGCTCATTTAAAATTTCGATGAAGACATGCTATTTGAACTAACCAGATCTTGTAAAGTAACATAAAATTCTGCGCTCCTCAGCGCAAATGGGAATGACTTGGCTGAGACCAGCAGTCACATGACAACAATTTAGAGAAACATCGACTGAACTGGAGACTGTTTAGAGAGAGGAGAAACAGGAGAGGTTCTGAGAGGACGGTGTAAAAACGTAAATGTTAAATACAAAGCAGACGTGTTAAAGTTTTGAAAATGTGTTGGTATGTTGTGTCAAATGTACATACATAATGAGATAATAGTTCAGGGAAATATCCGGCCCCTAGGCCCCTTGCTTTCTGAAAATGTGGCCCTCTAAACAATAGAATTAAATAGCCCTGATTTACACAGTACATGTCTGTGTATGGATGTATCACAGACGTACCTTCCAGAACCACTGTATTACAGGATGGTTGGGACAGTAGCCGTTCTTGTAAACAGTGTGTTGTCTCCAGTCGTTAACGTCGACGTCACCCAGACCACACATGAGCAGCTACACAGAGATGAAGGGCGAGGGAGAAAGAGAGCGTTTACAACCACTTTCTGATAAGTTAAAATGATTAAATAAAGAATTTAGCTTTATTTTACAGCACAAAGTAAGTGATATAAACATAAGTATAAGACAACAAACAGCATAGACTGTGCAGGAGAGGTAACAACCCTAAGGGGCTCATAGTGAAACCTCCCCTCTAGGATTTACAATCCATCCTAATTCTATGGATATTTGTCAAACAAACAAAAATAAAAACAAGTTAGTAAGAATTCATACTGTACCTCCAGTTCATTTTCATCAAAGATCTTGATCAGATCGATGAGAATAAGCTCAGTGAAGCCCTGGAAATTAAACAAAAAGGGAATTAAAACATAAACCTAAAGAAAGATCAACTCACTTACTCTAATGACAAACCCTCCCACTAAATAACTGAGATGTTAATAATTAAAATAATATTAATTTTCACAGCAAAAAACATTTAAGGAAGAGGTTTAAGTTTAGCCACAGAGGGCCTCAGTGACGCCAACCCAAAGTCTGTGGTCACATTGCCCTCAAGTGGCGACTGTATTATTGCACATAAATACCTCCAGAAAGGCGTTCATCTGCTTCTGGACCCGATTGACAAACCTCCACTGGATGACCAGGCTGTAAGAGGGAAGATTAGTGACACTTAGGTTCGTGTTTGATAATATCGCTTCGTGGTTATCATTGCTAAAAGCCTGTATCTATTCATCAGAAGCCACCGGATGAACAAAGAGGAAGATGATTTGTAATGTTCTTACTCAATGTATTCCTTCTTGTTCTCGTTGGTGACCACCATGTCTGAGCCGCTGGGCTTCAGGTCGACCTGGTACGTCTGAGAGAGAGAGAGAGAGAAAAAACAACAACAAGAAACGTAAAGGCTCAGACACCCCAGATACCAAACTATGTTACTGCATTTCTCGGTGGTGACTGATTTTGGGATTACACACCTGTCCAAAGTTGTCCTCATCAATACAGAACCTCAGGTCCAGCTCAGTGGGATCATTCTCCAGGATCCACTTCAGAGAGTTGTAGTATTCACTGTCCTGCAGGAATGCAACACAGCATATACAAGATTACACACAAAGAAAATTAAGTCAAACAATCAAATGCGGGCTGAGTGATATGAGATTTTTGATAAATAATCATCAGTAATGTGGATATAATGACTAAGTGGGTAAAGGCAAATAATAATACATCAGAAAATTGTATCACTTCACTGTAATGCAGCCTTTAAAACCAGGAAAAGACACAATATTACAATGTAAAAGAATCTAAGATGATAGCTTGTCTAATAGCTTGTCATCAAACCGTTGTTGATTGCTTGAGTACTGATTGTTAAAACAATTCAAATTAAGCTGCAAATTCAAAGCACATTTACTAAATACATATTTCATTCTATTTGACAAATTTTGTGGCCCAGAACTGCAGACTTCTTGAATCATTAATCAGTTCATTATTAAGTAGCTATGAGATCTTACCACTGACTCCATGTCTTTAAGGGAGATCTGTTTTCCCAGCATCATCTTGTAGAAGGGTCTGATGAAAAAACCTGCAAAAGCAGAAAACACCACAGCGCTGTCACAGTATGTGGGTGGAAAGCGAGCTTAAAACATCAATGAAAATGTTGCTCAAGTGTTCCGACGCCTAAAAATACACATAACATACACATTTATTTCAGTATATTCTAACATCAAAGACAGGATCCAACATCAAGCAGCTCACCATCCAGTAGTTTTCCATGAAACACGGCCATTCCTGCCACACGCCCGATGAACTTGAAATAGGAGAGGTGATCCTCGTTGCACAGGCCGGAGTTGGGATTGATTTGGAGAGTGTAGTTGTCCCTGCAGACACATAAGGAGAGCACAGAGGAAGAAAGTCATTTCCAGGTTATTTAGTTACGCTCGGAGCAGTCAGTATAGTGCTCAGTGGGTTTATTCCTCCGTGTCTCTTTTATCACGAAAACCTAAAGAGAGGTAAATAAACATCATCTCTGGACTGACATGTCAGCTTTATTTGCAGATGCAACAGGAAATTAAAAAAGAAACTACTAACTTTGCTCATGATTTAATAAAACATTCATAAATTCATTCAAATAATCTTGATTTAATAAAGTTCAACTGTCATTCACATCATGAGTTTTCATAAGTGCTCCACACATTTAGCAATTTAACTGCAGTGCTCCAGACATTTTCTTTTTTAATGATATACACAGTGCTTTATAGACTCAACTGCACTTGGACTCTGCTGCTCCTCCTGCAAAGTCTGGTGATCTGTTTAAAAATCCTCTATAATGTTGATCAACTACTACTTCCTGTTGAGAGCATGTTATATTTTTCACTCCTTACCATAACAACCAAGCCCCACAAGATGCTTTACAAAGATGCTGCCACTGATTTGAAGCATCTTAAGTCCTCATTTTGTGAAACATTGTTCAAATTTGACATCATAGCCTTTTTTTTTTTTTTTTTTTTGCTAAAACTGTGGTGTAACCTAAAAAGCAGGAGCAAACACACAAGTGGAGAAGAAGAAATTCAAGGTGGTTGCTAAGCATCGGCTCTTCATTAAATTGCAGCTGCACAACGATGTTAAAACTAAATAATTAAAAGTTGCGGTGATGAATAATCACAATGTGGTTTCATTTTAAAAGTTTAAAGTTTTAATCACACTCTAATTTTTTTTTTTAATCAAGCAAACTTTATAAAGTTAATTTTTAAATGTCCTTGCCTTTTCAGCAGCTCAATTTGTTTTATTTATGTTTTGTTACCTTTGCCCTACGTGACACAAATGAGGGAGAATCAACAGAGTGATCGTCTATTGATGACGGTGCCAAGAAAAGGAACAAAACTTACGTCACTTTAATTATCTTAGCGTTTGCTGTATGTGGGAAACGTTTGTTCCAGGATGGCTTTTTCAATGAGAGGAAAAGTTAATCAGAGTAAAAGGAAACTTTAACAAGTCTCAAAGGGAAACAATACGGCAGCTCTGCCCCTTACTCCACTCTTTGGAAAAAGCTAATTAAAAATATGAGTAGAGAAAGATTTTTCCATGGCTGGAAATGTGCAGCATGGTTATTTTACTACATCAGCTTTGCTTAAAACTATGATTTGTGTCATATCCTTTTGAATGCCTCTCTCTTCAGTTCACAGAAACAAGCAGACACTTACGTGGCAGAGTATTCGAACAGGCCGTAGTAAGGATTGAACATCTCCTTCGATAAGAGGAAGAACCACTCTCTGGCCACACCGCCGTAGTCCAATCCCTTCTCTGACTCAAACTCGATCCACAGCCGTGCCTTCAGAACATCAGGCCTTTTAAGGGACATGATTCGACGATACGACTCCTCGAAGATGTTATTCCTGTGTAACTTCATCTCAAACCGGTTGGGGATGTCAGCCTGGAATCGTATGGAGAGAACTCGCTTTATTGCAAATAAGAAAACATACTGGATTAAAGGAGCAGTGTGTAGGATTTTGTGGCATCTACTGGTGAAGATTGCATATTGCACGCAGCTGAAACGTCTCCCATGTGCCAAGTGCAAACGTCTGGTTGGGATCCCTCAGTGTTTATCGTGTTTATCTGAATTACCGGCAAGGGCCTCCTCCTCTTCAGAACAAATGGTGATTTAAACCGGTAAAAATACGGAATAAAGCAGTTTAACATTACATATCAGTGTTTTTCTGACACCACTTGTCGCAGAGGGGCTGCTAACGTCACTGGCCGACACAAAAACGAACGCCAGACTCCAAAGATGAGGACCTGCTCCCTATGTGGATATAAACGGCTCATTCTAATGTAACAAAAGCACAACAATTCTTATTTTCAGGTGATCATTCACTAAAGCAAACATACTTATTATATTAAACTCCATTTCTGCCCCCTGAATCCTTCACAGGTAAAATTAAATTAGGGGTAAGGTAAGGTGGAGGTATGTGACCTTGGTCCAAAGGCAATCAAATGACTCGGACGTATCAAAGATGATCACGAAGAGTAACTGCTGCTAAAGATGCTCCTACAAATCTCACAAAAAGTGTGAATAAAATGTTACATTTTATCGTGTCATTAGACTTGTGTAACATTATTTTCACTTTCTCATTATTTTTATGTAAATTATTGAACAAAGGTTGTAAAAGACAGATTGCAGAATTAATTTTGTAACCGCCAAAAC
>NW_026078749.1:3610-5505 GCF_006386435.1 Epinephelus moara | reverse complement strand
CTTTCATGTCCCTCAGGAGTGGATGGTCGAGGGGAAAGGAGGAGAACGTCTTCCGAAGCACTGCTTCATAGAATCTTCTCACAGATCTACAACAGCATAAGAGTAAAAAAAATGCATTAGTGGCAATATTTTAGGCACACTACAGCCTATACTCTCATACTGTCAAAAGATGATATCATAATTATATAACTGCTGGGTAATATACTCACTGAATCATAATTATATAACTGCTGGGTAATATACTCACTGAAAGATTTTCTTCTCGGCTGACACAGGGAGCTCTGTGCTTTTCATGAATGCCTTTGTGTCTGCTCCGATAAAGAGGTCTTCATCAGCCAACTGACGTCCTTCTCCATACTCCACCTCCCTGAGGGGTACACCCACGATGGCCCTGGCTGGTATGAGGTAGCCCAGGATCCTCCTGATCAGCCTGCACATCTCCTCTTCAAGTCTGTGAATTTGTACTCCCTCTGACTGCAAAAAATATCATTGGTCACAACAAAATAACAGTGAAATAAGAATGCTACAATAAGCACAATCATATTTAATTATAATTGACTATTATTCACTCATTCATTCAATATCATTGACACCCACCTGGAAGGCAATATTAAATTCAGATAAAAGCTTAAGGGCAGCACTCAGGAACATGAAGTAGGTCTTCACGACTGGATCACGCAGATGGCTTGCCAGGTCACGCACTTTGGCACTCCTCTCCACCTCCTCATGACTGTTAAAGTAGGCCTACAGTACATAGGGTCACAGGGTGGCAGTTCATGGTTAAAATGGAAACATAGCATAGTACATTGTATATATATCTGCTGGAGTTACCACCCTTACCTGTAGTGCATCCCACTGGATCAACACTCTCTGGATGCAGGTGAACAGACTCAGCCATCTGGTGCTGCAGTACCTGAGGAGCTTCAGGTGGACTGAATCAGTGAAATCTACAAACTCTTTGTAGATTTCACATCTTTTTGCACTGAAAGATAGAAAATAATTTTGTTAGTGGTTGGAAATGTATGTGTGTGTGTGTAAGAATATCAACTGCAGGCTTAGAAAAATAGCAGGCCTATTTAATTTATATGCATTTACCTTTTATGAAAGTGGGTGTATATCCCCACAAGGATGTCTTCCACTGGTACCTGGGCTGCTCTGATGCCACAGCCAGTGGCCAGCTGTACTAGGTGGCAGATGCAGCCAAGGTTCTGGACGTGGGGCTGGCTGGTCTTCAGTCTGCTGATAACTGAGTTGTGCCTGCCTTTCATGACACTTGCATTATCAGAGTTAAAGGCTATCAGGTTCTCCCATGGGATGCCTCTTTGTCTACTGGAAACAGGACAAAATGCCACAAAACGTCTCAGACAAAACGTAAGGTTATAATTAAATGCAAACTACTACACACAACACAGTGCAGTTCCCCTACCTTAATGCTTCACTCAGCTTTTCATACAGATTTTCTGCATTTCCCACGTTGCATATAGGCGTCTCCATGAATCTTGTAGCGACCTGCAGAGTGGCCTCATCGTAGAGTCTTACCAGGATGACGAATTCTTTGTCTGTTTTTCTGCTGTTCGATTCATCGCACATCAGTGAAAATCAATCAATCAATCAATCAATTTTATTTATAAAGCCCAATATCACAAATCACAATTTGCCTCACAGGGCTTTACAGCATACGACATCCCTCTGTCCTTTTGACCCTCTCAGCGGATAAGGAAAAACTCCCCCAAAAAACCCCTTTAACGAAAAAAAAAACGGTAGAAACCTCAGGAAGAGCAACTGAGGAGGGATCCCTCTTCCAGGACGGACAGACGTGCAATAGATGTCGTACAGAACAGATCAGCATAATAAATTAAAAGTAATCTGTATGACACAATGAGACAGAGAGAGAG
>NW_026078749.1:0-2484 GCF_006386435.1 Epinephelus moara | reverse complement strand
CAAACTGAAAACGATCAGATAAATAAGATTTAAACCAGCTTAGTGCAGAACCTTTTAGGCCAATTAAGTGATCCAGTCTCTGCAGTAGAATTTGATGGTCAATTGTGTCAAACGCCGCACTAAGATCTAATAAAACAAGTACAGAGACAAGTCTAAAGCAATCAGAAGGTCATTTGTAATTTTAACTAGTGCTGTCTCAGTGCTATGATGCACTGAGGGATGAGTTCGGCATGTTTTGGCCAACTCGTCATCTAGCTCTGCTGCTGTGGCACCTGTTGAGTGAGTGCCCAGTAATTAGCTAACCTAGCCTACAACTTAGCCTACAATATGCATGCGGGACATTATCAAATAGGCATACATAATACTCATACTTAATTTATGCTTGGTGGATTTTTCATGCTGACCGACATCGTTCTTTCCCCCGTGGGAGACGCTAAAATCGCAGTTACAAATCTTACAAAACGCGTGACTGTGCCCCATCCTGCTCCTCTTTAGGAAGGTAAATTCGCTGTCCCATTTAACGAGGTATTTACATGACTTTTTTGTTTTTTTGGCAGGAAAGCCTTCTCCATTTTCTTCGCATCCATCCATCTCTCTCGTTTGTTGTTCCGGGTTTGTTCCCGCTGTTGACACTAACCTCACGACAACTGCCACCCAGGCTACTGCTGGCGGTAGTTCTCGCAACTACTGCCACCCAGGATCCTGCAGGTGGCAGTTCTCGCGAGGCTAGTGACAGAGTTCAGTTTGGAGAGGCAGAGGAATGTTTTTTTTAAAAATTATATTATAACACAGGAGATTTACGGGAAAATACTAATACAGGAGGACGGCGGGAAAGAGGGGTAAAATACGGTCGTTTCCCGGCCAAAACGGGAGACTTGACAGGTATGCTCACCTGATGTCCAGCCAATTGTGGTAGGCTGGTCTGGGCAAATGTCCAGGGCTGATTTTATAACTCGGTCCAGCCCTGGGCATATGTAATGTGATGTCTTCACCGTCATCATGTAAAGTCTGCAAGAGCGGGAGTCTGCAGCATCATAAAAGGAGCTAATAGACAGGCTTGAAGTCTGTTTCATTCATTTCCGTGGGAACATTTGAGAGACTATCATGTGTACGGTGATCACTGCAGTGCTTGCCTATGTGATCGTTCTACTCCTTACAAGATACCAGAGACCGAGGGTTGTTTTACCTGACCCAGTTATTTAGGTGTTTGTCTGCAAGACATACAGGTGAGTTTGGTAGTGATTGTGAAAAGTTAGTATGATGACGTTTGTGTTAGACCATGGCTGTTGGGGTCTCACAGATGGTGATGATGTTTATAATAATAATAATAATTATAATAATAATAATTTTTATTACAAAATCAATTTTTAAGCTTTATATTAGCTAGTGATTTTGGTATTTCTTTTTCTCGTGTTGCAGACAATGGCCCCTTACACAACCTTAAACACAAACACACATTCTATTCTATTCTATTCTATTCTATTCTATTCAAAGACAAAGACAAAGACAAAGATCAAGGACAACTCTGAATTCAAAACAAAATAACCTACATGGCTTAAAAAAATGACAGTCAATTATTCTTTTCAACAATTTTTGAAATTAATTTGTCTAGTTAGGGGCCGGGCGGCCTAAGCTGCCAGGACCCTATTCTTATCCTGCATGTTCTTCTTCTTCTTTCTTCTTCTTCTGAGGAAATCCTACTTCCCATGCGCGAAAAATCACCAAACTTTGCACAAATGTCCAGTCCTATGCCAGATTGCCTCAGCGGCCAATAGTCCTGATGGTGGCGCTACAGCAAGCCTCTAAATTTCAAAATGTTGAAAATTCATAACAAATCAACCATATGTGCTACAGATTTGCAACTTTCACCAAAATGTAGCCCCAATACTGAAGAAACTTTTGTACATTTAAACCTATTGCAAATTATGAAGTCCATCACTGTTTTTTTCAAAAACTGTAAAACCTATTAAACCTATCTCCTCCCACAATTTTTGCTCAATTGACACCAAACTTGCTACAGAGCATCTTCAGACTATCCTACACAAACAATCCACACAGATTTTAGATTTTTTGAAAATTGAGCCTACAGTGCATCAGAATGTTGGACTGTAAACTGTATTGTAAACATATACTTGCAAATTCTTGCTAAATACATGTTCATTAAAAAACATTACAAAATTTTGTGGTAGATGATGTTTGGAAAATATCAGAATTTTATCTCAAAAACTGAATTTTTTACGAAAATATCAGAATTTTATCTCAAAAACTGAATTTTTTACAGCATTTTGAATTTTGTTCTCATGCAAACAATTGGAGTCAATGCAAAAATGGCATTTTTAAACATCAGTTTTTCACTTATGGAGCCAATAAATCATTGTTAATAACAAATTACCAACATCTCCATGCTGTCTAGATGCAATTTGTGTATTTTCGGATTTTTGTCTTCATAACTGAATTTTTGACAGCCATTTGAAATCTGCCTTT
>NW_026078748.1:1391-2478 GCF_006386435.1 Epinephelus moara | reverse complement strand
ACACAATAAACTCGATTGCACCAGATTCTGCCTATCTCCAGTGCTTTTTTAAGTACCTGCCAGCCGAACCTAAGATACTGAATTGACAACAGAAGACATTTTAGAAGAAACAAGGAGGACAGGGTCGGGAGCCGTCAGGCCCAATTCCAGGCACCGATTTTTGTCACTTCAAGTGGCGGAGCCAACCAGGAGGCAAGGAAGGTCGAAGCCAGAGATCGGGAGCACTGGGCTGTACGCCAGACACACAGGTGGCGCCACCAAATAAGGTAAGCAGAGCCTTTTTCTGTTTAAAAAACCGGGTGAGTCTGGGGTGCAGTGCTGGGAGCCGCCCAGGTCAAAGGTATTTGACAAATTCTTCTCCTAAAGAACCTAGTTATATAATGTACTGATTAGAGAAATATCACTAAAAAAGCAACTAACATCACTGGAGACGGGTAACTCTGCTGCAATAAGATGTGATCGTGGAGCGGAAAGAGTGAATGTGTGTGTGTGTTGGACGAATAATAATTTAAAGTATTTAAAGAGACAAAAGTGCACAATAAGAGAAAAAAGAGTCAGAGATACTCAAAAGCATATACGTGGTTACCACTGCCGAAACTCGCCAACACTCCCTTTAGCCTGTAGGGGCGGGGGTGTTGAAGCCAGCCGGCAGGTTTGCGCGGGCGGAATGCTAAGCAAATCCGCGGATACCGCTGTTGGCTTGCCTAGTACACCTTTAAGCCTATAAAAGGAGGGTGTGTCTAGGGGAGACATCAGGACTGCATAGGTGGTTTGCTGTAAAAAAGAATAAGTGAATAAAGGCCTAAAAAGCTTCTGTGGATACCGCTGTTTTGAGGAAAGTGACCTCCCAGCCAAGAAGGAGGGGGAGTCACCGTACAAACACCAAGAGGACGGGTCCTGTAACTTAGAATACAACCCATATAGAGAAAGGAAATACAAAACAGCCATAACAGTAGGGAAAATAGTGGTGTTAATACGCACAACAGAAACAGACGAACAACCAGAAATCCCAAGAGCTAGTACAGTAAAACAAGGCTTCATGGGAGCCAACCAGGGAAAAATGAAAGAAGGGGTTTTGACCCCGATA
>NW_026078748.1:0-886 GCF_006386435.1 Epinephelus moara | reverse complement strand
TCACTGAGAGTGAAACTGGACAACCTCCAATGATATACAAACATCGTGGTAGAAGGAGCAGTGACTGCACCGGAACTACAGCTAGAGATCTGACAGACAGCGCCAGTAATGAAGGCTCTCGCTCCACTGAAGAGCAAACACCACCTGCGGGACGCAAAGAAAGAGGGAGACAGGAGCAGGTAAAAAACAGAAGCAAAGCTCACCATAAAAGCTGTTCGAGCCTCTCCGCGGAGAGACCTGGCTCCCCCGTAATAGAATTACGTAAGAAAAAGAGAAAGATTGAGGAATTGAAACCCAGGCCCATGAGTACCTTTGGTTACGAGCACTGGCAACAGATGTTGGAATGGGAGACAGAGAACCGCCAGAGGCGCGAGGAAGAAGATCGCCGAAGGCCAGCTACCATTGGCCCACCACCATATCCAGACCCACCGATGGAAAGGGAGCCACACAATGAAAGTGATCACAGTCTCCAAGGACACACCCCCAGAGGTGCGTCACTGATCGACACCCGCGGACAGGAGCTGCTCAAAGAGCTGGAAGGGATCAGCCGGAGAACTGAAGGCAGACTGCAGCAAATGAGTCAACTATTGGACACAATACAAGAACAGCAATTAAAAGAAGAGAGCCTCCAGCAGGAGCCAGAGGAGCCTCAAGCCAGCCCTACCACAGAGCACATCACCTTGACACTCCAAGGTACAATGAAATCGAACAAAACACAGCCCAAAGAGGTACGGGACACCAACGGACGACCAACAACAGACAACAGAGCTCAGAGTCAAGGAGGCATGAAATTGAGAGGAGGAAAAGTCCTCGGGAAGACTGAGGATCTCCTATATCTGTTTGATGAGGACAGTAACAGAACCACCATGTGTCCCCTTATAACACA
>NW_026078747.1:0-1022 GCF_006386435.1 Epinephelus moara | reverse complement strand
CTTTCACTGGTATCGTACTGTGGGTCCCAATTTTGGTATCGTGACAACACTAGATGTCACAACCATTCCATTCAGAGTTGCGCAGTGGGGCGGCTCGGGTGCCGCTTAAAAAAGTGTTCCCTCACTTTTGGGAGTGGGGGAACACTGCTCTCTCAGAGGCCCAAGAGGCCTATTAAGCACTGGATGCAAGATTTGGTTAAAGGCCTTCACCACCACTCTGCACTGCACTAATACTGCCGTATTAGTGCAGTGCAGAGTGGTGGTGATTAGCTAGCCAGTGGCATATACACAAACAGGGACTCACAGGCACTAACATGCATGTGCGGCTGAAGTGGCTTCCAAGACGACAAACAGAGAAGCTCAGATTACAACATACACAGAGGGAGTGTGACTATATTCCCTGCTCAGGATGCCATTAATGTACCCTGGAAATCCAGAGTTCTCGCGAGAGCACAATTCGAATTTGCTCAGCATGTCACTCTGGCAATCAGTAATGATGCCCATTACCCATGCCGTTGGAACCGAGCTGCACCAATCACATCGGTGTATCTGATATAGGCGGGCCAGAGGCGAGCTGAACAGATGACGACAACGCTGCGACGACGAAAACCGGAATCAGTCAGTAAACATTGCAAGATGGCTACGGATGAACACCAGTTGTTTGAAACGGCTTTGGCCGCTACAATGAACGAGTTAGACTTGGCTTTTTCTCTAAAAGAGGAATAGAAGACGGCGCTCGAGTCTTTCCTTTGCAAGAAGGACGTTTTTGCTGTTTTGCCAACTGTTTTACGTCACTCCGTGTATTGTTCTGATTGGTCATAGTGTTATCCTTTACGTCACTCCGTGTATTGTTCTGATTGGTCATAGTGTTATCCAATTGCGTGCAATGATATTTTGAAATGCATGCTTGGTGCCGCCCCTCGAGTTGGGCAATTTGCATTACTCATAGCCAGACCCTAAATCTTTCTAGATTTGGGTCTGGGTTTCCAGGCTACCATTACAGCTCCTTTAAGCAAGACAAT
>NW_026078746.1:0-6716 GCF_006386435.1 Epinephelus moara | reverse complement strand
ATTTGTACGTACATGGATGGAAATCAGACCCTTCAAGCCCCTGGCAAGCAATTTTAAAAATTTCTGACTGGCACAGAATCATTCCCACCAGCCAAAACTGGTGTTGCTTCTTATACAGTTGTTAAGGAAATTACAGTCAAATAATCCCACCTGCTTAGAGCTTAACATCCCTAAAATCCATCCATGCACGCACACACTCACACGCACACGCAGATAAAAAACCCTTGACCGAGCCACGAGCTCACTTCAAATGTGAAGTAATTTTCCACTACAACACTGCAACTCAGTCTTCAAACACCCCGAAGCTTTCAACCATGACAGAGAGGAGAGTGAAAAGCACTGACGTCCTCCCGCTATCTCGCTTCCACAAAAATCTCCTCTGTGCTTCGGTTTGTCGTTCATCAGTGCGGCTCGACCAAAACTGTGTTTGAACACAAAAAAGCCTCTCTTGGGTGTGTGAGTCCTGCAGATTCTGACAAATCAGCCTAAATGTGCACAGGAACACGTGCTTCACTTTCTAAGGACTCAGCGAGAGAAATGACTAAAAGTTTTTTCTTTTTACACTCTTTAATGTTTCTCTTTCTTTCATCCTCTTATTTCATCTCCTCCTTTCTTTCTTTCTTTAGCTCCATTCATCCTTTCAGCTAGATTCTTTGAGGCAGGCATGTTTTGAGCTTGAGCTCTACCCTGCGTCATAATTCACTCTCCACCCTGTGATACGTCACACTGGAGTAAACAGTAAGACAGGGGGGGACTGCAGACTTTGCTTTTGGCAACAAGCGGCCATCACTCTGTAACCTTTTCTCCCTCTTTTGATCTCCTTGCGCATCACTTCACCTCCTACCTTTTCCTCCCTCTTCTGTTTTCAAGGCGGACACTGCATCCATCCTCTCTCTTTCAGCTTCCAACATCCACTTCCCTTCATCTCTTCTCCCTCTATGACTGCCTCCTCTCTCTGTTCCTCCCCTCGTTCCCTCTCTCCCTCCTGGGACTCAGAGTAATTCCATTATCAGCTATAAGCCTCAGTGGGGGTAAATACTGAGGGAGATGCAGCTTTGACGGTTCAGCTTGTGGCAATTAAACAAAGCCGAGGCCCCTGCACCCAGGAGGCGATAAGGCAGGGATTTAGTCTCCGATTATGACAGCAGCTAAGTGTCTTCAATTCAGAGAACTAGCATACTACGTACGTAGCATGCGTCATTCAGCAGGGAGCTGAGTCATTGCGTTCTCAAAAATCAACAAACTTAGTGTATTCCAAGAAGATTTTTATGGCATTTCAAGGTTTTATTTGATACTTCAGAGCTCACAGCAACATGAGAGGTGGTTGTAGAGATGAGTGTGTGATAAACTGCTCAATGACGGGGGCTATATTTTACCGTCCAATACCTGGCGTGCACAAAGATGTTCATGGCAGCTGCTGACATCATAATTAAGTGCTCAGAATATAAAAGCAAATGTTTATCTAAAGTCAAAATAACAGAGGATTGAGACACACAGAAAGCAGAGAGAGTTTGGTAATATGTGTGCATATATTCAGACTGAAACATGCAGGGGAAATTATACTTGGCGCTTATTCATAATGGCAGCTTACTGATAAAAACTCTTGGCTGAGAGACATGATGTCCTTACACTGTCTAAGGACAAAACAGACTCAACATAATACTGAATTTCTTTGACAGCAGCGTTGTGGAAAATGCCATTCCCTTGCTTTTTTAAATGAAATTGTGGTTTCGGCATCAGCTGTTTTTAAGAGCAGAGCAAAAATAGAAAAAGCAGCAGAACAAAAACAAAAGCAATCGCACATGTGAACTGATGTACTGGGTAACAGAGTGGAACGCTGCTCCCATGCCAACTGATGAATTTCTTTTGAAACTTGACTGAAAACTACTGGCCTAGATGTTTGTGACATCACTGTCTGCGAATTTCGCTATTCGCCCACCTCATGGGTCTCCATCAAAAGGTACGGAAATATCGATAGCCTTAATCCCAAACCATTCTATTTTTAAACAATGCCGAAACATCTGTAACCATACACGCAGAGGCCCAGAGCACATAAGAAAAATCTCTTTGTATATCGCATTCTTCTTCTTGTCTCTCCTGTCATTCACCTCCTCGCTCCCTTACGCCCTTATTTTCTATCTATGCCCTCTGATGGTTGCTTTGCCTCGCTGATGTTCTCATGCATTCTTTCTCCCATGTTTCTCTGTCTGATGTGCATCTCCATGGGCTTGTTTCTCTCCAACCCCCTCCATCACCACCACCCCGCCGCAAGGCTGGAATGTGCCAGACAGTGGCGTCATTGTAATAAAATGTGTGCTAAGCTTGCTTCATAAAGCTTTAATGAGAGGATGGGACCAGCGGCAGGGTGCATCATCACCACAGTAAAAGCATCGGACACAATAGGTCTCCTGGGACTTCCTCTACCTCTACCTCTCCCTGCCTCCCCCTCGCTTGTTCTCTTAGCACCTCCATATGTTCGATTTTTTTTCCTTCTCGTGTATAAACTCCGCTGTCTTTTTCGGGTTCTTAATTGCTCGGTCTGTCTGTCAAACCTCGCTCTATCTCTGCGCAGACCTCTCCATAAATCTCTTTAAAACAGCCCTCCTTTATCTGCATTACTCTGTACAGTATATCGAGCCGCAGCAGCCTTGCGTCTCCCTCTGCAGCTATCCCTGCCTCTTTCTGATTCATTTCATTTGTGTCTCTGTGCATGTGGAAAGACCTCTCAATCATCCGCACACTCGGCACATCACTTTATTTCTTGTTTTTCGAATTTAAATTCGTCCAATTTGCATGAAAGGGAAGAAAATGTGTAGCTGAAGCGGTACAACACTACGCAGACAAATATCTTAGCTCTCTTTACTTCTCTGCTATTGTTTCCCATGTGTCTCCCACATTTCTCACCCCCCTCCCTCTTTCCTCACCTCTCTCTCAGCATAGTGCCTCTGTCTCTGGACCAACCGCTTGTTTGTATTTCACATGACAGCAAGAACAGATGCTCACAGATAAACCTGCCACTGATTTAACTGTCATTGCACCACAGCACATAAAAAGTAACACATTCACAACGGCACACACACTCATCTGTACGCATTTTAAACACACAAAAGCATCTGCCTCCATCCTCCAACACACAACTTTCGGACTTTCTGTCCTGATGCTGCAGTAACTTCTCACCCATTAGTCTGAATAATAACCCTCTCGCTGCAGAGACATTCTCCAGACGGCCACAGAAACACTGCAAAAATACAGCGAGCCCTCATTACCTGCAGGTAAAGGCCAAGATAAAGGGAGCATCTGAATAAATGAGGAATACAAACTAGTTTAAAAGCCATGCAGTGTATTTTCCCTGGCATTGCCCAGGGCTACCCACAGTGTTGCACAGCAATACCAAGAGTTTGAAGGAAGGTAAATGCCAATAATAAGCTTTTATGAGCTATATAATTAGAGAGAAATCTACCGCCCAGTGCCTTACACTGACATTTTACGTTTAAGGCATTTACAGTTGTGACCTCTAGGGAAGTAAGCTTCTGTTTCTACTGGGTTTCAGCACTGCACGGATTTTAGAGTTCTTTTTACGGTGAAAAGCAAACAGTGGAACATCCTGCAGCGAGCGGTTTCTACAATGACTGAGGCTCTAATCCAGACTGACCGACACAACTAGCTCAAAGTGTGGAATAAATTAACACTCATGATCAATTAACGTATTGAAATAGGGATAAGTATGACATGCAAAGAACAAGATAAAGCTAAGGTAACTAATGTTCACCTTAAAATTCAGGTTTGGTCCTGATTTAGACCTTTACATCATTCCTATCTTGAACAGAGAGTTTTTCTCCCCTAGCATTTCATGTGTTATTATTGTTAGCGGTGCTGTTGCAAAGACATCACAATCATTTTCCGTTTTCCGCAGAGGCTTGCAGCTACCACAGTTTCCACAGCTTTGGTTGTTCCACCGTCTGCCATTTCCACAACTGGGAATACTAACTTCAAAGAACTCACATTGACACTCTTTAGTAACTGGGGATAGCTACCGATAGCTACTGGGGAAAACAAAACCGCTGTCCTCTTCCCGGTTGCACAATGGTTGACGCAACTTCCTTTGTGTTATAAATCGAGCCTTAATTTTCTCGGGAGATTGTATCCCATGGCAGACAGAGTGAATCTAAACACCATGGAGGAGCTGACAATGTTGGTAACTTATTAGATATTTTGCCAGATATTTAACACTCTACTGTTCTAAAACTGGGTCCAGTGAGTGACCCTGACCTGGGGAACCCAATGTCTGGTTGTTACTGGTGGTAAAGGTAAAATTGTGGTTACTGTACTTAGTGTTACTGTAATGTGAGGCATTCTCTGGCACAAAAATTTCCTTCGGGATAAATAAAGTTCTGTTGAATTGAATTGAATTGACCTGAACTGAATATCAAAGGGGCTCTCACGCCTCTCTGCGTGGTAACTCACCGCCTCCAGTCATTTCAGTGAGGGGAAGGCAGCAGAGGGAAAGTAGTTTCTAACATGGTAGTAGGGGTATGAAGCAGTTGCCACCCACCACGAGGTGGTTGCCACCCGCCATATCAAATAGTGGGCATCGAGAAAGCAGAGAGGACAAGATGGAGGAGGTGATAATGTTGGTGACGGCACACCCAGAGTTATGGCGCTAGCAACTTATATAGACAACCAGAAGAAAAACTGGGCTTGGGATACTATTTTCCACCAATACAGATGATTGGTCAATTGTCCAAATATGCAGTGCTGGCCCGGGGCATAGGCAGTATAGGCGAATGTTAAGGGTGCCGTCATCCATGGGGAGTGTTACAAATGGGGGTAGAAAATCAAAATCAAATCAAAATGTTTATCTTTTACTATTTGTCACTAATCCTATCACTACAATTAGTTTGAACAAGTGCAGAAGGCTACAACAACATAACTGCATAGAAAAGCTTACTGAATAACAGGGAGATAACAGGGAGACCTTTTTTTCTGGGTTCCTCACCAGCTTGTTACACTTAGCTTGCTCTCTGAGGGAGATGGGTAAGCTATCTGACGTCATGTGAACCTCCCAAATGCAAGGGTGAGGCTCGCCTAGAGCACCAAATGTGCTGGGGCTGCCACTGCCAATATGCAGAAATCTTTGGTAATTTCAGTGATTTCTGTGCTAAATTATGCAGCTACAAGCTAGCTTGCACTCCTGCCAGCATTCAAAGAAGCACCCTCCTTGCATTGCAGCCGTAGACCATAGCGACAGTTGCTACTTTTAAAAACATTTTGCCTTTGAAGGGAATGCTTGCGCAGGCAGGCAGTCATCAGGGTGGTTACTGCCTGGCGACGTGAAAGCAGCTTAAAAAGATAGCTCCGTTCTCTGGTACGCCTCATTCATGAGGGAAATTCACTGCACTAATGTTACTGCTGCAGAATGACCAGGAGGGGGAAGTGATGTACAAACAGGTCCAGTTACAGTTTTTCTTGATTGCTTTGACCTGCTTAAAGAAACTGGGACCCACTCGGTTTTCATCATCACTGTCTCAGCAGAGCACAAGACACCTCTTGCAAATGTGTTAACCCTTTCTCATTGGATTCACACATTTTCCCCACCCTTTTGCAGAACACTTAACACGGATGTCATTCAAGCAGTCCAAACTCCATTGTTTTAGCTATGGTAACCAAACAGAAACCATCTGTTCCTAACTATTAGAAACTACCTGCATCAGTATGAAATCACTGAGGCACCTGTTTGACACTCCTTCACACAAATTTTCAATTAGCAATCAGTCTGCAGGCCTTACAAGGTGCAGCACCTGTGTTGTTCTTTGCCAACATGGAAGAGGTCTAAGGCAGATGATAGTGAGAGTAAGAGGTAGAGCGGTCTGAGGAAGAGGAGTCCGAGTGCGAGGTGGAGGTATAGTTGGAAGGGCTCAGGTTTGTGATGAAATTCGGGCAACTGTTATTGATCACGTTATCAATCATGGCCTTTCACTTAGAGAGGCTGGACAAAGAGTCCAACCTGTTCTAAACAGAAACACTGTCGCATCCATTGTCAGAATTTTTCGACATGAAAACAGGTAATGTAGCTGTACAGTATATACAGAAATATCTTCAGTGATATACTTTATGTAATTGTTTCCTCATTCCCATTACATGTATTCTTTATAGAATCCAAAGGCTACCATTCTCTGGTGGTAGAGGGAGAATTTTTAGTGCTGAGCAGGAGGCAGCCGTTGTGAACATGGTTGTGGCAAACAATGCCATAAGGCTGCGTGAAATCAGGGCAGCAGTGATCGCAGATCAGGGCATGTTTCGGAACATCAACAACGTGAGCGTGACCACCATTGACCGCATCCTAAGAAGGAACCATATGGCCATGAAGCAGCTCTATACAGTTCCATTTCAAAGGAACTCTGATGTTGTGAAGGAGGCCAGATGCCAATATGTGGAGGTAAGGAAACATTTCTACAGTATACTGTAATGCCTTGTCATATCATGCAGTCAGAGTCAACTGGAGTCACTTTTCACTGTCATTTTGCCTTTTTTTACTTAGAGAATAATGGAGCTTGAAGCTGAGGGGGCACATCATGTCTTCATTTATGTTGATGAAGCCGGCTTCAATCTCTGTAAAGTGAGGAGACGTGGAAGGAACCTCATTGGGTACAGGGCCACTATCACAGTTCCAGGACAGAGGGGTGCCAACATAACCATGTGTGCTGCCATCTCCAATG
>NW_026078745.1:0-1102 GCF_006386435.1 Epinephelus moara | reverse complement strand
TTGCTCTCTGTGTATCAGTTTAAATAATTGTGCTGTGCATGTCATTTTAGTGTGTTAGCAATTGGAAAAAACTGTAATAATAATAACCCCAAATGATGGGGCAGACAGAGGGAACTGAACACCAGATGTTTTTATACGGCAGAGATTACATATTGGAAAAAATGACTTTAGAGGAGTCTTATGATTATGGGCGCAACATAGTTTTGATGACATAAGTGCGTGAGCAGCTGCAGTGCCTCACATGTATTTTTTATTTTTTTTGATGGGAGCTGTAGTTTTGTCTTGTACTCATAAAGTAAATGTTTTACTTGATTGATTGAAATTTGATTTCAATTTCTAATATCAGCTGCTAAAGCCTACTATCACGCGGTAAACACCACCAAAACATGATACATTTTTTTATTTCCAGTAATCTAGAGGATAATAAAATGTATTTATTGACTGGTATTCATTCATTCAGCTTTGACCCAAAGTAATAGGGTTTAACATCAACTGTCTTACAGGGTTGTAAAATCATTCTGGTAAATAATCCTGAAAATGAACCCTGTCCTTTGTATTGATAACATTAACATCTACAATACATCCCCGCCCACATAACAGGGATGAATAAGAAAGAACTACGAAGAACAAAAAGACACATACTGCACACTTTTGCATCATCTTTTATTTGTTGATGTGATTTTGTTGCATAAAAACATATTCCTCTGATAAGAAAATGAATGTTGATAACAATGATTTAAAAATTTACATATCAATATTTGTCTTTTTAGAAAGAGTGCAGGAGTGATCAGATGCACTTTGACTGAAACATATTCCTGTAAAGATTTGATTAATGCTACATAATTACATACAGTCATTTAGTGCATTTTACCTTTATTGCATCATACACTGTGGAGAGACAACAGGACACATGGGAACAAAGGGTGGGTGGATGACATGCAACAAATGTTTCCAGCCACATTGAAAGTACAGTTATAGTCTGAGACTACACCGTGATATCACACAATGGTGTTTTATGTCAGTGAAGGATTAGTCTAAATTTTAAGTGGTTATTTGGAAACTGTCAAAACCTCTGCTCATTCTCATTATACACATAAAAGGA
>NW_026078744.1:7005-9803 GCF_006386435.1 Epinephelus moara | reverse complement strand
ATCCCTAGTCCACCGCTGCTTCCCTCTACTCCATCCACCCTCTCCCTTTGTTGACCTCCATTTCTTAATCCTCTGCTAATGGAGCCACTGTTAACCCTTTATCACACAGACATTACTCTGCATAATTAAATAAATGCAAATGATACCACACAACATTCCAAGACATGAAAGTCTTGGTTTCCTCTTTACTGCTGCTGTGAATTAACATTTCTCCACATGAGAGGATGGCACCATTCATTTTACTACTTTTCTCTTGTTTTTTTTAGTTTTTTGTTTTGTTTTGTTTTTGTTTGTTTTTTTTTGCTTTTTGCCTTTATTTGATATAACAGCGTCAGAGTGAAAGGGGGAAAGGGGATGGCATGCAGCAAAGGGCCAAGGATTAGAATCAAATCTCCGGTTGCTGCAGTAAGAACATAGACTTAATACATGGGGTGCCCACTCTACCAGATGCGCTGCTGGGTGGGAACTTGACACTTTACCTCTTACATAACTTTGATTCACTGAGTTTCAGTCTGAGGAAACATTTCTGTATTTCTTCAAAAAAAAGACAATCACATGCACTGTATGTTAGATGTTGAGACATTTAAGTTTCCTTTCCACTTTTATGGATTCTGAATGTTAGATCATTATTTTTAGAAATATTAGTCTGGTAGTAAAAAGTAAAGAGCAAAGTTAATTCATGCTAGAGGATACTACAATGATAGATCAACAATTCACAAGGGTCAACTTAAACCATAAAACTGTATTTAAAAACAGTATAAATCCATTTAATTTGACAAAGGGTAGAAATCCTAAAAAAGTAATTAATTCTTATTGTTGATTTTAATCTTTATTATTTCACTGAAGCTGTTACTGTGATCTACAAAGTAGTGTTAATCTGTTACCCTCGGGTCAATTGCTTTTGTCTCCATCCACACACTGAGGTGAATCATGGTTATTGAGGAAATCTTTGTGTCTTTATCAACTGGAAATGGTGAGAAAAACAAAAATGTGCCTTATAAATAATTCATGAAACAGCATTCAGGACCAGACAGATGTAGGTTCTGTTTTATAGTGAATAACAAACCCATATTGATACATTTAATAAACTTGAACTTGTTGATATACACATTTGATGCATCTTGATGGCTTTTAATGATTGAGTGGGGGTCTTTAACATCACAGACAAAGGATAAAGGAAATTTCTAGGAGGATATTTAAGAAGGATTTGTGGCCTTTTTCATGTGCCCAACAAAACCTCAGGGTTCGACATAAGCAATGGCCCGATGGCCCGGGGCCAATCAAAAAGTATGTCGGGCAAGTTGACTGACAGGTCACAGGCCCGCTGAGGCCAGTGACGCTGTAAGGCTTTTTTTGTCAGGGGAACAACTCCAGCGGATTTTTATCCCACTTTTCTCGAGCCTTCAGTGGATTTATTGGGCTTTTTGGCCAAAGGTGCCCTCACCTTTGCTCGTGCAGTGAAACACCGGAGGAGGGGGAAACGTGCCGGTGCGCCACTTGTGCGTCTCCGCCAACGCGGACACCGCACACCGCTGCCATGCAGGTATATCTCTACAACGTGCGTTCGCTGGCCAATAAACTGGATGAACTTAAGCTACTGATGGTGAAAAACGGAGACTTTCTACATCTGCAGTTTTGTGCTTCACGGAGACATGGCTGTGTGGATCGATACCAGAATCTGCGCTGCAGCTGGCAGGCTTCCAACTCTTGAGCGGATCGTAACACGGAACTCTCCGGCAAAACTGTTTTTACACTAACAGCGGCTGGTGTAATGACGTGACAGTGATCCAGCAGCACTGCTCTCCTGATCTGGAATATTTTTTTCATCAACTGCAAACCTTTTTACTCCCCCCGTGAGTTTGCTTCATTCATTCTGGTCAGTGTTTACATCCCACCGCAGGCCAACGTGCAGGAGGTAGGCTACAGCGCACAATCGCCAACCAGATAGGCTACTGCGTGTGGAGCGGACTCCTTAGTTATTGTCCTTGGCGACTTTAACAAAGGTAACCTCACCCATGAACTCCCCAAATACAAACAGTTTATAAAATGTCCGACCAGAGAGAAGAATATCCTGGATCACTGTTACACAACTGTTAACAACGCCTATCACCCCGTCCCCCTCGCTGCACTGGGCCACTCTGACCACAGCATCGTCCATCTGATTCCCTCATACAGGCAGAAGTTAAAGCTCTGTAAACCTGTTGTGACGTCATCTAAGAAGTGGCTGAGTACACAGAGGCTGTGACATCATACATCAGCTTCTGCGAGGACTGCTGTATATACCATCACGCACTATAATGGAGTTAAATGAAATGAAGTTAAATGAAATGAAGTTTTATAGACATTCTCTCTCTCTCTCTCTCTCTCTCTTTTACTTGGGCCAGTAAGAATATACAAGGGGCCAGTAAAACTCTGAACTACTGGCCCAGGGGGCCAGTGGGGAAAAAATGTTATGTTGAACACTGAACCTGTTTAAAGTGTTGGGCATTATTGGTGGTTGTCAGCATCACAGGTATGGGTTAAAAGGGTCCTGCTTCACCAACTAGTAGCTATGTTTAGAATGCCTTTATCAGCACATTAAACAGCCACATTAAAGGGAAATTTAGGTTTATTTCAACCTGTCTCCTATCGTCCTAAATTTGTTTCAAGTGACTAGTGACATAAAAATAATAGTTAGCATGTTAGCCATTAGCCTAGATACAGCCGGGGCGCATAGTAGCGTCAGACCTGTTAAAAAAAAAGTGAACGGGCAACCTTCAAGTGCAAAGTTAGTCCACTAAACAAGCTTTTTTTCCACA
>NW_026078744.1:0-6259 GCF_006386435.1 Epinephelus moara | reverse complement strand
TGAACCGTTGATACAAGGCAGGATGGATCCATGCTTTCATGTTGTTTCCGCCAAATTCTGACCCTACCATCTGAATGTCGCAGCAGAAATTGAGACTCATCAGACCAGGCAATGTTTTTCCAATCTTCTATTGTCCAGTTTTGGTGAGCCTGTGTGAATTGTAGCCTCAGTCTCCTGTTGTTAGCTGACAGGAGTGGCACCAGGTGTGGTCTTCTGCTGCTGTAGCCCATCTGCCTCAAGGTTTGACATGTTGTTGTTTCAGAGATGATCTTCTTCATACCTTGGTTGTAACGAGTGGCTATTTGAGTAACTGTTGCACCTTGGTTGTAACGAGTGGCTATTTGAGTAACTGTTGCCTTTCTATCATCTTGAACCAGTCTGGCTGTTCTCCTCTGACCTCTGGCATCAACAAGGCATGTTCACCCAGTGAACTGCAGCTCACTGGATATTTTCTCTTTATCAGACCATCCTCTGTAAACCCTAGAGATGGTTGTGCATGAAAATCCCAGTAGATCAGCAGTTTCTGAAATACTCAGACCAGCCCGTCTGCCACCAACAACCATACCACCTTCAAAGGCACTTGAATCACCTTTCTTCCCCATTCTGATGCTCGGTTTGAACTACAGCAGGTCGTCTTGCCCATGCCTACATGCCTAAATGCATTAAGTTGCTGCCGCGTGATTGGCTGATTAGCTATTTGCATTAATGAGCAGCTGAAGAGGTGTACCTAATAAAGTGGCCAGTAAGTCTACATGAAACTAAATAAAGAAGGGAGCAAAAGTATCTGAACACCTGATTTATCAGCACAGACTAAGCACTTAGAGGAAGTGTAGCTGTAAAACCTGCAGAACTGTTTTATCAAACACACACAGAGGAAGAGAAACTACATCAGAGAGAAAGCAAATTAAAATATATAAGGTTACTCAACCAGAGCTCCCACTTTACCTTTGTTTCTCTCAGCGGACTCCTACTTAATTTTGTATTTTCTAGACTTCTGTTGCTCACAGCAGCTCTTGTTTAGCGTGGTATGACTAATGCAGCCAGTAACAGCTTCTTTTTTTAAACATTAATATTTCTTTTAATCTATTTACTCCCACATTATTTTCTGTAACTCATCTCATCACTGACCTCCTTGTTGAGCTCATACACTTGTAAATTAATACAGCACACTTGCAGTCCCAGAAGTGTCTTTTCTTTAACCAACATTTCAAGTTCAGCAGCATAAAACGCTCCCTTTGTACTCCATTACTTTCCAGATGTGCACAACATGTCAAAACAGGGCTGTTTATTTTTCCAAACTGTTATTGAAGAATCCAGTGAGTTCACACCTAACATCTTAAAGGTGTGTAATATAAACATCTTTAAATGTAAGTGAGGTTCGCTGCCCCACATGTTGAAACAGGTGGGATATGTGTTTGTTGCCTGTGTTTCACATTAAGGCTTTTCCTTCGTGGTGTGGTGGTTGTGTTGGGTGAACACATTGCAGTCGTGAGGCTTCTCACCTGAATCTTTGTTTCTGAATCAGGTCACGTCTATCCAACTTTAAGATCTCATATGTCTTTGAATGCTTTCAGTCTCGTGGGTCCACACTTCAAAGCTGCAGTTCTTACCTCTCAGCAAAAATCTGACTAAAACTTTGCTCCATCAACAGCCATGCCCCCAGAAACATTCCCAAAACTTCAACTCTACGTGACATCATTAGTTATTCATGATGTTCTCTGTTCACTCTTGATTAATTTTCATCGCCCACGTCTTTGTTTTTATCACATTTTACACCCTGAAGACATCTTGAGTTTAACATGATAAAACTTTGTTAGCAAAGCAGAAAATCTCTCCAAAGTTTTGTCAGTTCCCAAAACCTTTAGGTGAAGCTCCGTCCTCGTCATTCATTCACACACTTGAAGAGCTCCTTAGGAAGATCTGCAGCGAAGACTGTCAACATGTTAGTGTTTGGGAAGTGTAGAAAATGAGACGAAAGTTTCCACACACACAAGAAAACACTGCTCTTGATTTTGTTGTAATGAAGACATCTGGCTCGTCAGATTCACAGGGATTTGGAGAAAGTCTCTTAATGGTGTCCTGTGCAGTTTGTTGCTTTCAGCTGTAGGCGTCTTTGTGTCACAAACTGTCAATTAGTGTATTTGTGTGCATAATACAAACAAAACCTACAAAACTCTGCTCCATACTGCTACTATTGTTCCAAGGATCCACAGGGATCATATGACAACCTGAAATACAAAAGAATATGTGTAAGTGGGGGAAGAAGTGTTCAGATCCTTTGCTTCAGTAAATGTATTAATACCCCACAGTGAAGTCCTGCATTCAAAACCTTACTTTAATACAGTGTTGCAGTACTCAAGCTCGCTCTTCGTCTTGAGACCAGTCCCGAGACCACTGTTTGAAGGTCCAGGTCTTGTCACAGACTCAACCGCAGTTTTACTAGGTCTTGTGTCGGTCTTAGGTCGAAAGAACCTGGGATTTTATTTCAAGACCAGTCAAGACCATGACAGCAGGGATATCACTGATTTGCCTCTACAAAAAGGAGTGTTGAATAAAGACAGTTAAGCTTATTTCAGCTCCTAAGTGTTTGTATTTGTTTTCTCATAGAAAACAAAGGAACATTCCCACATAAAATTCACCTCTGCAATACCTTTTGATTAATTTATCAAGACATTTCTCATGGTACACTTATTATACACACACTATATAAAATATGGCAATAAAAGAAGTGAATGAAAATGAATCTTTATTGGTTTTCATGACTCTTTCAGATTAATGTGAGGATATGGTTTGCATTTTCCACATTTTATCATAAGTGTGTCATGCAGTTTGGGACTCGCACTGGTCTTGGTCTTGACTCGGTCTCACCCTGCCCTGCCCTGGTCTTGGTCTTGACAATGGACTGCATAATCTTTGGGAAGAGTTATTTGACTCGCACTTGGCTCTTTTCGTTCGGCCTATGTCCCATCCACTAACATTGTGGGGGAAGGGTTTCTGACCAATACTGCAGTGAGCTACTGGGAGAGATCAGATGTTTTCGCTTCACTTTTGGGGAACTGTCATGTCATCTATCTTTCTATACAGTCTGTGGTCTTGTCTCAGTCTTGATGGACTCTGGTCTTGGTCATGGCTTGCTCTCGGTTTAAGCAGCCTTGACTACAATGCTGCTTAAGTAAAAGAATGTAATATTATTAGCAGAATGTACCTGAAAAGTACTCATTGTGCAGTAAAATGTTTCCTGTCAGTGTTTTACTATCATATCTGATGTTTTTGGATTAATATTACTGCTGCATTAATGTGTATGTTGTATTCTACATACATGTAGGTTTAAGGTTGTGCTAATTTTAACTCCTTTATATACTGTTGGGTAGTTTAATCTATAGCAATAAATCATATTCTATAAGATCATCAGAAAAACAGTCCTGTTCACAGCTTTGTGACGATGCATTTCCCAGGTGATCCAAGAAGGTTTTTTCAAAGAGTTTATAAAAATATAATATTTCAGTAAATGTATGTAGTTGCATTCCACCACTGGAAATCAGTCAGCAGGTATAACAGTATCAATTCATTCTTTAAAAACATGTTTTTGTCCAAATAACAATTTTTAAAAAAACCTCCTGTGTTGTTTCTCCAGTGTTCTTAGTTATTGCATTCTCACAGAAAGCTGTAATGAATTGCAGTTTTCTTTTCTTTTTTATGATAATTACATGCAGTCCTAAACCCAGGGCTGCTTTATAAAATCTCTGAGGTACGACTGTGAGTTAACAAAGAGCAATGAAGCAACAGTGACAGAGAAGAGAGAGGATGTGAGAAAATAATGAGGCTCAGAGGGAGCGGACATCAAAGTGGACGATGCTTGTCCCATGATGACATGGCCGCGTGCACCACCACCACATGACACTTTAGCCGTGAACACCTCTTACTCTCAGGTAAATTGAAAGTGAAATTAGAGGCCCATTAGATTCTTGTCACCTCTTTAATCAGGAGAGAACAGTGTTCACCTCCAGCTGGTAACAGGAGAGGAAGAAAGACCAAATGCAGCTCCAGCTGTTGTATTTGTCTTTAAAGAACATCAAAAAGAGAAGCACAGAGAGAGAAAAAAACGCGAAGGAAAGTGTAAGTTGAGACGAACATCAGTGCATCATGATATGCAGCCAAACGATCAATGGAGAATAAAATAAGCAGATTAATTTATAATCAAAATGATCATGAGTTGTTATTTCAAAATGAGCTCCACCTCAAGCAACTAAAATTCTGCTTTAATGATAGAATAATCCATAGATTTCTATCTAAACACATTGTACACTTCAGAAAATACTTGCTGAAAAAAGGACTGTGAACTAACAATTTTGAAACTTAATTTTAAATAGGCTATACTTGGCGATTTTTTTAATCATTCATTCAGAGAGCAACACATTTTTCTGTGGTGACAAAGAACACGTATCATTTATTGCTTTACACAGACTTTAAAGCTAGGGTAGCCAACTTATTTTTGAAGAATTTTTTGTTGTATTTGTTAAAAGTCTCTTCACATACTGATAGTAATCAATAAATGAAATGAGAAAAACATCCGATATCTGTGGCGGGCGCTGGCTTGTGATAAGCCCATCCAGTCATCTCATTTTGACTGAATGGGACGATTGGATGGCTTATCTGTCTGTCAGAGGGCATTCCTGTTTGCTGTTCTACAAATGTAGATGCGTGTGCATGTCCTTATGTGGAAAGCCTGATTCAATGGTGGAGAATCCTGCAGAGAAAGCTACTTTTCCCGCACTGACAAAAACTGCCTACGCTGCAAAGCAACCCTAAAAAGGAAGACAGACTTATCAAAAAGAGGGTCTAAAAGAAACGTGTCAATATCGACCAAGAGTCTCAGAGATGGAGAGAAAATGTTCCTGGTATTCAAACTTCTGCAAACCTGAGCCAAAAGCTCACAGCTGCACCTTCAAGTTCACGTTTACATAGCTAACATTAGCCTCAAATCACTCACTTCACCCCCAGCCGCTACAGACCTCAAAACCCCAGTCAGCAGCCGCAGCAGCGTAATCCAGCTGGCAGAACCCTCAGCTCCAGGGGACTGGACAGCAGAGATGGGACCAAGTCACACATGTGCAAGTCTCAAGTAAGTCTCAAGTCTTAACCTTCAAGTCTCAAGTAAGTCCCAAGTCATTTTTTCTTGGGCAAGTCAAGTCAAGTCAAGTCACAGGTTATGTCAAGTCAAGTCAAGTCCTGTAATAGGTCAAGTCAAGTCCAAGTCAAGTCACCTTATTATTGTAATTTTACCTGCAGAATCTGATCTTAATAAAGTGAAAAGACAAGATATAGTAAGTAACTGTCAGTAAACACTGACTTCATCACAGCAATGTTTACTTTGCAGGGACGACCCCCATGCGTGTGCACGTGCACACACACACACACACACACACACACACACACACACTAACCAAGGCAGCGGCCAAAATCAACACTATTTTTTAAATTAATTTATTCATTTTATATTCTAACCAAAAACATGATGTGAATAACACTCAAGTCATTCAAGTCATCATTTCTCAAGTCAAGTCAAGTCCCGAGTCTTTAACTTCCAAGTCTGAGTCAAGTCTCAAGTCTTTTATTTTTTGTCAAGTCAAGTCACAAGTCATCAAAACAGTGACTCGAGTCGACTCGAGTCCAAGTCACAATGACTCGAGTCCCCATCTCTGCTGAACAGCCCTGACTCCTGATGTCAGATCAGCCAGTAGGACCCAACGCTACCTTTGGCAACCAGCCTGCTGTGGCACCCAGTGCTGGGGGATGTGCACTGGCTGAATTCAAGCCACTACAGCTGCTGACTGAAGGTTCATCTCCCAAAGCTGCTGCCCTGCCCACTCTCCTCCTGGGGAAGCAGCGGCGGGGAGTGAGTCGAAGGGACGGTGGGGTGGCTAACGTTAGCTTCCTAATTATCGTCTCATTTATGGTCTGATAAAGACAGAAAGCAGGGTAAGGAGGGACTGAGTGAAAATGCTGCGTGCAACTGTACAATGAAATTAAATAAATTCATATATGGGAAACAATGGGTTACCATGTGAACCATGTTGGCCTTTCCAGATTTCTGCCTACCTTAGCTTTAAGTACATTTCCCTGATTATACTTACAAGCTTTTTCTTAAGTAACATTTTACAGTGTGGTATCACTAAATTTACTTCAATTAATGATCTGAGTACCTCCATCACTGTTGTTATGAAAAGTGAAAATGTTTCCTGTAAAAAAAGGGAAAGTT
>NW_026078743.1:0-2000 GCF_006386435.1 Epinephelus moara | reverse complement strand
GCGCAGCATTTTAGATATCACCAAGCTATATTCTGTGACATTTCCCATAAATATATTATAGGACCATGGGTCTTTCAGGGTCAAGGCTCAGTGCTTGTCAGTGCTTTTTAGCACACACACACTCACACACACACACACACACACACACACACACACCACACACACACACACACACACACACACACACACACCCTCCACCCGCTCTGAGCACTTCTCATCAGTATTCTCCCAGTGGTGCAGGATTAAACTGTGTCCGCAGCGCAGACAGCACAGGGACGGCCTCTCATTCCTCGGATTTCTGGGGCCCACCTCAAAGACCCAGAGGCTAACACTGGGGATTTCAGAACAACTGGAATCTTTATTCAATTATGTCTGTGGCCGCCAAGCCTGTCACCAGAGTGTTACCCCCCAGATCAAACCCCACAGTGCTGTCTTCTCAGGGGGAAGTCATGCAGGGGTGAAGCCAAATGAGGCTGTGCTGGTGTTTCTAATGAATATGTACAGGGAGCCTTTGCTGCTTTTGGAACAGCTCCCGTTACATTCATGTGAAACAACTGAAGGTCAGGTAAAACTATTCAATGAAGACTTTGTACACTGGCAAAGAAGAGGTTCAGGCAGCATAAAAGGCATTGTGAGTGTGGAATTTGATTTCTCATCAACATTTTTCTACTCAAAAACAGTAAGATAACCATGCAGTGACATAGTAAGACATCTCACTTAAATCATCAATTGTTGACATGGCTTCTATGAATCTGATTGTTTGTCTGTGTTCACTGTCAATGGCAGCCTTTAAGGGTGTTTGCCAGCCTTCGGCTCTTTCATTTCTAAGAAAAGGTCTAGTGTGTAGGATTTAGTTCTGGGGTACTGTAGAACAACATGGTGCACTCTGTAGAAGAGGACACACTCTGTATGTAGATATAAACGGCTAATTCTAAGGTAGCAAAAACACAACAATTCTTATTTTCAGGTGACTATAAACTAATAAAAACATAGTTATGAATATTATATACAATTTCTACCAATAGATGCCCATAAATCCTACATACTGGACCTTTAACCTCCTGAGACCCGAGCTTTTGTTTGGTATGCATTTGTATTTTTCCTAGCTATTTGAGATTAGTGGGACCTGATGAATAAAAACTAAGCATTGTCTTTGAGCAGTATGTAGTTTTGGAAAAAAATGCTTTCCTCATATGAGGACGATGGATTTATTTTTGATAGTAACAAGTGTGTAATCAGGTAAAAAGCTATTTATTTCAATAACTGAACATTGTCGTGCAAAAACAAAATGCAAACAATGCAACATTTGTTTAGTGTTTTATAATTCTATCAGTTAGGGGTCACTGTTCATGTCTAAAACTGTTAAACTGTTCATTTCATGGCTGTGCAAAAGCAAAATTGCAAATAATGCAGCATATCTAAAAGCCTCGTGATTTGTTCGTCTTGTAACGCTATATGAATTTTCCTTGCTCTATATTCCTTTTTTTTCCCTTTTTTTTTTTTTTTATTGATTTTTCAACATCATAATAAAACAAGGCAAAAGGAATGACAAGTTTGCTGCATAGCACTGCAATGTACATATCCAACCATACCTCTCACCAATGCACACACACACTACACAGCACACCCAGACAGACACACTCATACACACACCCAGACACCACTCGCACTCAACATACATACAGACACACTCACGCAGTTACAAAACATTACAACAGTATTACATTATAGCGTTTAACTTAATGTTAATAACAAAAACAAAACAAAAAAAAAAAACATAGGTTGCAGGACAATATAGACGACTTTACAAAAGCATATTGGTATAGTGCTGATCTTTTTCCATGAATGTCCGTGCAATGTCCCAGTGTCCTTGAGTGTTCGTGTCATTGTCAAAGAGCAAGTTGGAGGCACGTTCCATGCTTAGCAGGTCCAGATAGTCTCTAATCCATTCCGATAGTGCAAAGCATGACGGCTTGTGTTGCTTCCAGTTCATAAGGATG
>NW_026078742.1:0-1326 GCF_006386435.1 Epinephelus moara | reverse complement strand
CATCCTCAGATTGTTCAGAACTCAGAAAATCACAGTATCAATGTATCAATGCTATGCAGATGACACAAAAATATCTGCTCCACTAAAAACTGATGAAGTTTATTCTATTCTTCTTTTGTCCCGTCTTTCTGCTGTAAAGTGCTGGATGTCCCCAAACTTTCTCCAGTTAAACAACAACAAATCAGTAATAATTCTCTGCGGTCTCCCTAAGCCAACTGCCATTTTACAGACCTTCCATGTCACCTGTCTGGACATGTCTAAGCTGCTGGAAAATTTGGTGTGACATTTGACAGTGACATCTCCTTTGAAAAACAAATTACAAGCGTTGTCCAGTTTTGCTTCGATCAACCAAGGAGTATCTCCAAAGTCAAGTCATTTCTCTCTTGGCTTGATCAAGGTCATCCATCTTTTTATTTCTTCTTATTTCGATCACTGTAACTCACTTTGTTCAGGGCTGAGCCAAAAAGCTATTTCACACCTTCAGCGAGTGCAAAATGCAGCTGCTTGACTTTTAACAAACACCAGGAAACATGACTGTATCAACCCTGTTTCAGCCTCTTCACTGGTCAGTTTAAGGGTAGATTTTAAGATGTAACTGATCACATTTAAAGCCCCTTGTTCCCTTTTAAGCCTCCAGCTACATTGCTGAGATGCTGAGCCAGGTCGCGCCCTCGGATCTTCAGGCAGAGCTCTGCTGGCTGTTCCTCAGCTCTGGAGCTTCCTGCCTGAGGATCTGAGGCTGCTGAATCAGTGACGTCTTTTAAATCATGTCTTAAAGCTCATCTTGTTAAAAAAGCCTTTCAATAATTTTAGCACACTGTTTATTTCAAACATCCCTTATTTGATAATTATCGTTATTATTATTGCTTTTTTCCACTGGGTATTGTATTCTGTTGCTTTTGTATTATTCTTTTTCTCCCAAAGATATTTTACTGGGCTTTCAGTTTTAACAGCAAAGCATAACACACACAAACACAAAGAACAAAACAAAACATGATGACATCAGAGATAGAAAAGAGCACATCACAGTCACTTTGTAACTTTGTTTTGGTAGTTAAACATATTGAAAGATATTGATTTTATGTGTAAATATGTAAATGAATACCTCTACAAATCCATGTCATGTTAATTTGGCTTTTTTTTTTTTATTGGCTGTATTTGCAACATTTATTGACTTCCAGAGTTATCAGATATAAACAACAAAATATAGATTTCTTACTTTACTGTACAGTTTAAACTAAATCTAAAGGTTTGGAGGCATCAGGACCAAGTCACATTTAGAATATGTTACACTGAAACCAAAGAGAGGCATGTGAGGTTTGTCTT
>NW_026078741.1:9471-10438 GCF_006386435.1 Epinephelus moara | reverse complement strand
CTGATAGCACAAGGAATGGCTTCCCTGCTATGCGTGATTTTATTGAGAGGGTGGTGGAGAGGCTCAATGTGGGAGAAAACAAAGACCGTGTCTCTGTAGTCCAGTACAGCAGAGATGCACAGGTCCATTTCGATCTGAAAAGATACACCACAAGAGAGGATATTGTTGATGCGGTCAGAAGGCTGAGTCACAAAGGAGGCAGACCCCTCAACACCGGGGCTGCCCTCCAATATGTCAGGGACAACGTCTTTACAAACTCCACTGGGAGTAGGCGCCTGCAAGGAGTTCCACAGATGTTGATCCTGCTAAATGGTGGAAGATCTTATGACAATGTAGATACCCCAGCGTCTGCTCTCAAACAGCAGGGCATCTTTGTGATTGGCATTGGAACAAGGAGCTCTGACAGTGGAGAGCTGCAGAAGATATCGTATGACCCCAGTTACGCTCTATCAGTGTCTGAGTTCACTGACCTCCCCAGTGTCCAAGAACAGCTCTTCTCTGTAATGACCAGAGTGCTAACAAGGGCCAAGCCTATGACACCAACAGTAACTGGTAAGCAAGTGACTGATTTTTACATTCCAACATCACATTAAGACGCAGATTCAGCAGTTTGAAAGTGTACTTCACTAAGCTGAGATCTACCAGTTCCACTTTGACAAAGCAGTTGTGCCAGCATCAATAGAGTTAATGTTGTAAATGTTGAGGTTAGCTTTCATCTTGTGAGTCTTGCATGGAAAATGTTTGAGACACGAACCTAAATATGTCTCAAATTCTATGTTTCCCTAGTGGAGAGACAGCCACTAGGAAGGGATATTGTGTTCTTGTTGGACGGATCTGATGGCACTAGAACTGCATTCCCAGCTATGCGAGACTTTGTCCAAAGACTAGTAGAGAAACTCAGTGTGGATGACAGCAAAGACCGTGTCTCAGTGGTTCAGTACAGCAGAGATCCAGCTGTCCAGTTCTA
>NW_026078741.1:0-8667 GCF_006386435.1 Epinephelus moara | reverse complement strand
TCTTATGACAATGTAGATACCCCAGCGTCTGCTCTCAAACAGCAGGGCATCTTTGTGATTGGCATTGGATCAAGGAGCTCTGACAGTGGAGAGCTGCAGAAGATATCGTATGACCCCAGTTACGCTCTATCAGTGTCTGAGTTCACTGACCTCCCCAGTGTCCAAGAACAGCTCTTCTCTGTAATGAGCAGAGTGCTAACGAGGGCCAAGCCTATGACACCAACAGTAACTGGTAAGCAAGTGACAGAGTTTTACATTCCAACATCACAGTAAGACGCAGATTCAACAGTTTGAAAGTGTACTTCACTAATCTCAGATCTACCAGTTCCACTTTGACAAAGCAGTTGTGCCAGCATCAATAGAGTTAATGTTGTAAATGTTGAGGTTAGCTTTCACCTTGTGAGTCTTGCATGGAAAATGTTTGAAACACGAACCTAAATATGTCTCAAATTCTATGTTTCCCTAGTGGAGAGACAGCCACTAGGAAGGGATGTTGTGTTCTTGCTGGACGGATCTGATGGCACTAGAACTGAATTCCCAGCTATGCGAGACTTTGTCCACAGACTAGTAGAGAAACTCAGTGTGGATGACAGCAAAGACCGTGTCTCAGTGGTTCAGTACAGCAGAGATCCAGCTGTCCAGTTCTATCTGAACACGTACGCAACAAAGGGCGAGATCCTTGACACCGTCAGAGGTTTGAGGCACAAAGGTGGAAGACCCCTCAACACTGGAGCAGCTCTCCAGTACTTGAGGGATAACGTCTTCACGGCATCTGGCGGAAGCAGGCGCCTGGAAGGAATTCCACAGATCCTGGTATTGCTAAGTGGTGGAAGGTCTTTTGACAGTGCTGATGCACCAGCCTCTGCTCTCAAACAGCTGGGCATCTTGACCTTTGCAATTGGAACCAGGAACTCCGATAGCAGAGAACTGCAGAAGATATCCCACGATCCCAGTTATGCTCTGTCTGTGACTGAATTCACTGACCTTCCCAGTGTCCAACAGCAACTTCAGTCCTCCGTGGAGGCTGTGGTTATTGAAGTCACCTCAGAACCACCAACTGTATTTGGTATGTTAACAACCACAGCCACTTGCTAGCCTGAAAGTCTACCTGACTTGTTTCATCTACACTGAGAAAAAGAAATTGAGTGCAATATACATGTTTAGCACCACGTGTGCATTTAAATAGCGGTGGTGGTGTGCTGTCCTTCTATTTTGAATTGAAATAGGCAGTGCTAGATGTTTTGACAAAAATAGTCCACCACTTGATGATGAGTCCAGGAGCGTACTTTTGGCAAAGGTTTTTATTGTTTGTCTTCCTGTCTTTTCTCAGTTGACACTGCCAAAAAGGATATCGTATTCCTTCTGGATGGTTCTGATAGCACAAGGAATGGCTTCCCTGCTGTGCGTGATTTCATTGAGAGGGTGGTGGAAAAGCTCAATGTGGGAGAAAACAAAGACCGTGTTTCTGTAGTCCAGTACAGCAGAGATGCACAGGTCCATTTCGATCTGAAAAGATACACCACAAGAGAGGATATTGTGGATGCGGTCAGAGGGCTGAGACACAAAGGAGGCAGACCCCTCAACACCGGGGCTGCCCTCCAATACGTCAGGGACAATGTCTTTACAAACTCCACCGGGAGTAGGCGCCTGCAAGGCGTTCCACAGATGTTGATCCTGCTAAATGGTGGAAGATCTTATGACAATGTAGATACCCCAGCCTCTGCTGTCAAACAGCAGGGCATCTTTGTGATTGGCATTGGAACAAGGAGCTCTGACAGTGGAGAGCTGCAGAAGATAACGTATGACCCCAGTTACGCTTTATCAGTGTCTGAGTTCACTGACCTCCCCAGTGTCCAAGAACAGCTCTTCTCTGTAATGAGCAGAGTACTAACGAGGGCCACGCCTATGACACCAACAGTAACTGGTAAGCAAGTGACTGATTTTTACATTCCAACATTACGTTAGGATGCAAATTCAGCAGTTTGAGGCTTGGTGGCTTTTGGTATTGGAATCACCCCAGCATTTCCAACTTCACCTGGTATGTTTACAGTAAAGGCTCCCTGATTTATTTAGCTTTTTTATGATTTAAAAACGCTGCATTTCATAAACACCAAGTGAATGACAGTACATATTTTATTTAGGTAGCATTACTACAACCAGCATGAGCAGTATTCTGACATTGGAATTTGTCTTTCTTTTTTAATTCAGATGGGGCAGGATTATGCATGTTATTGTCAGTCTGGGGGAATTTGGGTGGCAGTGATCACAGATCCTTTAAAACTACTTCTTTCTCCTGTTAGGTCATCTCTCTTGCAATTTGGGTACCTTGTTGACAACAACAAACCAAATAGTCCAAGAAAATGTTAACAAATTACCAAATAAAGTTGAATTAAATCAACAATTATAAATTCATGCTTTCCAAATAGTAGATCCATTTTGATATAATGTATTAATCATAAAACTTTAATATATATTATATATATCAGGGACCACATGCAATGATTGTCAAATTCATATGAATGATTCTTACGGTATCTTTTATCCATTGCTGCATTCCTTTCTCATTTAACTATTCTGCATTTTCCATTTTGAGAAGTACTGCAATCCATTCCAGTACTTTGCAAAATTTACGTAGACTTCTTCTAACTTTCTTGATTTTATGACATGTAGTGTTCTACTGGCAATCTGGCATACTGCGATAAACCCCTATGGAACATGAAATCCATAAAGATTTGATCAGACATCCGGCCCTGTCTGTCTCTTGTCTTGCCCTCTCTATGTGCCATTCATTTGGGGTGGACACGACAATGTGCTGCATTTGTGTTATGGACTGGTCTTACCGGCCAGTCACAACCAAGTTACTTGAACTTGCTTTCATCATTGGCTCCAACATCCCATACACTGTCTCCACTTTGTAAAATGACTTCTTTCGCCATCAGAATTTCATCAGTTCAGTCCAGAAACATTTGGAAAGTCTAGAAGAGCTGCACAATGGAATAATTTCTTCCCCATTCAAGTTGGCATAGGGCTAAACCAGAAGTTCATTATGAGAAACCTCTGGTGCGAATGCACTGCCCTTAGAGCATATGCCGTCATTATCTGTCAAAGAACATAAAACGGCACAAATCTTACATTCCTACTAATTCTTACTTAATGAAAGCAGGTGAAAATATGTCGCTGAATAAATACAATGACGATGTGAAAGAAAAAGTGTAAACTAATGCATTTTACATACAGTAGGTACGTTATACATTTTAAAACATGCCAAATAAAACAAGCAGTTATTTCTCATCTTTCAACAGGACACACAATACATATTGTACAAATTAAGTCAACCCTCACATTGTTTGCATTGCAATGTGCAAATTGTATTAAAAAATAAGGTCATTTTTTATTCTGAGAAGGCTCTTGAGTCTGAGTTTTGGTATAACAATGGCAACGTTACAACTTGTATCTCACAAGCGCACACATGGCATCTTTTTAAAGCAACATTCTTTCCATTACCAACAACCACTTGTTTTCTTTTTCATCTTCCATTTTTATATTCCTGACGTTCTTTTAAATCCTATTCATAGACTCTTTTTGATTATTGTTACTCATATTCACATCCACACTGTGTCAGTATCTCATGGAAAAATCATTTCTACTGAGTCTGAATAGAGGAGAGCAGTCATAATATTTTTTCCATTTCCATTTCTTGTCAAAAGGCCTGTCTTTCTACATTCCAGCAGTTCTGTGGAACATTTTTCATTTTTTTAACTTGTGTGTTTTTTGAATGATAAATGATGAAGATCATCATGGACATGATGATCACATGAACAGGTTTCGTTGTATCCGTAAGGGACAAAAAAGCTGTTGTCTAGAAATGTAAAGTCATAAATATTACATTTTCGAGACTAAACCAATTTAGAATTACATGACAGACATTGTTAGCCCAAATTTTAATCAATACAAGAAACAGTTGTGTTAATTTTAAATTGGATTTCTGTTGTATTTTTCTCATGGTTTGTAAAGTCTGACATTTTCAAGTTGTTGTGAAGTCAGCTCTGACAGATATGAGAGTTGGCTGCAAAAGAGCTTACATATGCTGGCTTTGTTGTTGGAAAACACATCTCACAAGCAATGACCTAATTTCCACATTGATAGAAGGATAATATCAGCCTTCAATATATTGTGCATTTCTGGTAAATAACAAATTATAACAGCAGAGAGATAGTAACATGCACATAGAATTAAATTACAAAAATGTAAAGCATTTTTTGAAACTGTTTTTAGTTTTCAGGGATGTTTTAAAGTAAGATAATAGGGTTGCCGGGTTGATCTCCATATTTGTCAGAATAATTCCAGCTCTGGGAAATACATTTGGAACCAGTGTAGACTTTCGAGGAGGTTGATGTTTCGGATGACTTAGCTCTAGCTTGTATATGCAATAGATGGAAACCCTGAAATAAAAGATCCTATTGTAACATAAAACTCATTCTAAATACATGCAAGCAGCTATTGTAAAGCAGATCAAATGGAAGTTATGTATTCATGGCATTATTAGAGCATAGCAGCAGTATTGTGCACTAGCTAAAGTCCTTTAGTTAAGGACTACGGCAGCTATACTTATAAGAAGTAGTTCACAAGTTTAAGGAATGTTTATTGTGAAAAATGCAATCATCAAAGCGGTTAATCGTGAATCTTTAACTGGTCTGACTTCTAGCTGCCAGGCTCAGACTTCTCTCTGTTGATCTTTTACAGTCTAATGTAATGAAAATATGTGTGATGTAGGCTGAATATGACAAGCTTCTTCTGACATCCATCACATTCACTAGAAATCAAACTTCTTTTTTTTAACCAATTTAACTTTCATTATTTTTCATCCAGATTTTATGCTGGAAGACACTGTTCAGCAGTGTTTACAAAGTACACTTGCAATGAGGAGAATTCAGAATATACAGTAATTTCACACACACACACACACACACACACACACACACACACACACACACACCAAAGAAAAAATTGGAAGAAAATGTAAAAGCATTCCTGAATATGCACCAGATTACCATACATTTGGCAGCTAAGCATACAGTCTGGTTTAGGAACATATTATGGGCTTACCTTTTCAAAAATGTATCATATATTGATGTATAATTGCCGCTGATACATAACTTTGACCTTTTTTTTCATATTTTGATAACTTCTGAAGCAGATTGTCATATTACTTGTTCTCTCTCTCTTTCAGCTGAGACGCAGGGCCCCAAGAAGGATGTTGTTTTCCTCGTTGATGGATCTGATGGTGTTGGACGGGAATTTCCTATCATCCAGGAGTTCATCCGCAGGGTTGTGGAGAGCCTCAATGTGGGCGAGAATAAGATTCGGATTGGCGTGGTCCAGTATGGTGATTATGCTCAGGCTGACATGTTTCTGAACACGCATACAACCAAAGAAGGCGTTTTGAATGCTGTCAGGGGATTGAGGCAGCGAGGAGGAAGACAACGGAACCTGGGTCAGGCTTTGCAGTTTGTCAGCGGGGATGTTCTTACAGCAGCACGTGGTAGCAGGAAGCAAGAGGGTGTACCACAGTTTGTAATTGTCGTCTCCAGTGGGTCTTCAACGGATGATATCAGTAGTGCAGCAGCTTCACTCAAACAATCTAGAGTTCTTCCCTTCAGCATTGGGACCAGGGATGTTAACCCAACAGAGCTCCAGGTGGTGTCATATGTGCCTAACTTTGCCTTCACTGTAGATGACCTCCCTGGCCTGTACACAGTCCAAGAAAACTTGATCACCACTCTGACTGAGCTGTCAGATGATGACATCAACAGAATGCGTCCAGTATTCCCAACCACTGAAGGTAATGTAATTCAATTAAGTCATTTAAAAAATAGTTTACAGCCTAAAAAACATTCCCACACACCTCACCCACTTTACTATACGATATTTTACTTTCTCAGTCATACTGTATGTTCTCAATATCTACTAGAAACTGTAATTAGTAATCATACCTTGTTATTGTGCTTGCATTCTTTTTGAGCAGTCATCACACCACAACCCACAGAAGGAGAAAAGAGGGATGTGGTCTTCCTTATTGATGGCACAACAGCAGTGCGTAGTGAGTTCCCTTCCATCCGTGAAATGATAAGAAGAGTTGTGGAGAAGCTGGATGTAGGATTGGATAAGGTTCGAATTTCAGTGGTACAGTACAGTGATGACGCCAGAGCAGACTTTCTTCTGAATGAATACTCCACCAAAGACGAGGTGCGCCAGGCTGTGACAAGACTTCGAAGCAGAGGTGGGACCCGTCTAAACACAGGTCGTGCTCTTGAGTGGGTCTACAGAAATATCTACCAGAGGGCAGCAGGAAGCCGCATTGAGGACGGTGTGCCTCAGTTCCTCATTCTAGTCACAGGTGGCAAGTCTACAGATGATGTATCCACTGCAGCTGACCAACTTAAGAGAAACCAGGTTGCACCTCTAGCCATTGGTTCAAGGAATGCAGACCCTGATGAACTGAGAAAAATTTCCTTGAAGCCTGAACTGGTATATAGAGTTGACAGTTTCCAGCAGCTTCCAAGAGTGGAGTCACAGCTCATTGATTCAGTCAAAAAAATATCCACCGCTGATATCATCAGTAGTTATACTACTCCCGCAGTGGATATAGGTAAGACAAAGCTTTGGTCATTTACTATCGTTTCCTTTTTAGCATTGTTTTACATTCCTTTAAGGATGCACCAGCTTTAAAATTTCTGGGCTGATACTGATGTTTAAAATAATAATTTGGCTAATATTATTGTTTTTCTGTTATTTATTTCCCATTTGTGCCAGGGAAACAAATACATTTACACTATAAAAAATTATTATATAGTGAATTACACTATCTTTGAATGAGCACAAATTCAATCATCTAAATTTATGAAACAACCTTTACTACAACATTTACATCAAAACATCTACCCAAAATTAACTGCTTCAAAAGCTGTTTTACTATATCATAATCCCTCTCTTTTATCTGTTTTATATTGCTGTGAAAGCACCCACAAATTTGTCCGTTAAACAGCTGTATTTATTCAAGATTCTCGCCAAAAATGATATTTTACAAGGTTACACTGAGCACATCATTAGAACGTTAAAATTTGCCTTCATCCAATACTCATTTTTACTGAACAGAGCTTGAACACATTAGAATGTAACTCAAAGCAACCTCTGTGACCTGTAGTTGCGGCCACAGCTGCTAACAGGAAACATGTACTAACTCCTCCTGCTGATTTGAATACAGATTTATTGTTCACAGTGCATTATTGTCAGGGAAACAATAAGGTGCATCCTCTGACGGGATGATAGTGAGTTTATTGCATCCCTTCATCCCAAAGGCATCCCAGGGAAGGTCTTTTCCAACCCCAACATGTTTTCTAGGGATGCCGGGATGCCAGCTGCTACTAGCCATATCATCACACAACAGTGAGATCAGAGAGCCCATTTGCCAAACAGTCACTGTATTCTTCTTGTACCAGCTTATTGATTGCGCACAATTGATGTAACACAACAGAAAAAACATTGGCCACTGCCATCCATAAATGTCATCTTATTCTCCAATAGGCCACTGGGGGTCAATATGGCGAGTATGGGCCGATACCAGTTTTGAGCCGATAAATAAGTGCATCCCTACATTCCTCATGTAATTTAGAAAAAAAAGACAGCGGTTAGGGTGCACTGACTGCAGGGGTAGTGTCACCCATCTACCACTGCAAAGCCCCAGAGCTTAATTCTCTTCTTTTAGAGTTCTGTTACAGTAGTAGATTTTTTTTTAAATATATATTTCAAAATGAAGACTATATCCCTTACTCTTTGTTTGCTTGTTTTGCAGGCATCCTAGATCTTGGGAAAAAGGACATTATCTTCCTTATTGATGGCTCAGATAATACAGGTCCTGCTGGCATTGCTCATATCCGTGACTTCATCCTGGACATTGTCAAACAACTTGATGTGCAGCCGGATCAAGTGCGTGTGGCTGTTGTCCAGTATGCAGACAGTGTTAAAACAGAGTTCTCACTTAACTCTCACAACAACAAGCCAGCTGTAGTCTCTGCTGTCAAAAGACTTCGTCAGATGGGTGGTCGGTCATCAGATCTGGCTGATGCCATTCAATATGTTATCCAGAATGAGTTAAAACCTGCTGCTGGTGTTCGTCCAACTGAGGCCTCCCAGCATCTTGTGGTTCTCACAGGTGGACGTTCCTCCCAAGATGTTAACCTCTTTGGACCTCTGCTTAAGGGCCAACGGGTCAACTGCATTGGTGTTGGAGCTGCTGGTGCTGACACAACACAGCTAAACCAAATTGCCACCACCCCAGCTGATGTTCTCCAGGTTCGCGACTTCCGTGGCCTGCCAGCAATCCAGCAGGGGGTTATTGACAGGTTGAGTGGGAACATCCCTGAGGAAATACCTACAGATCCTTGTAAGCTGTGCATAAAATTTACACATATTACAGATATTTAGATAACACATGTTCTACATAAATATGGTTAAACTCACTCACTCATCTTTACCTTGTCCTCATCAATATCTCATCTTCCTTCTCACAGCACCAGACATGCCACCCAAAAAGGCTGATATAGTGTTTTTGGTGGATGGCTCCATTAACTTGGGCAGGGACAACTTTAAAAAAGTGATGGTGTATAT
>NW_026078740.1:0-1023 GCF_006386435.1 Epinephelus moara | reverse complement strand
TTGCAAATTTATGAATCAACTAAAAATGAATGACAGTAGAAGGTAAAAAATAGCCAACCATCTGAAAACAGTTAAATTATTATTACTTTAAGGCTGAGACAACCAGTCCCTCCTGTGTGTGTCTTCGGTCAGTAGCAGAAAGAGGATGACAGAGGAGAGGATCACTAGCCATGTTTCCATCAGCCTGTTTAGATGCGCATCTAGAAGTATCACATCGGAAAATTATGATGGAAATGCCAAAATTCGAATTAAAATCCCCTGATTCGCACAAACTAAAATACGCTCGCTTTAGCTGGGTTTTGGTTGATTCGAAAAAATGTTGATTCACAAAACGGGGGATGGAAACAGTTATGTTAGAATTAAGTCTGACGTAGCGCACCTCTCTCCATGGTGATATCCACACTCCGGGTCGGGAAGGCAGTAATGCATTTACAAGCTGGTTGCCAACCACCAGAACACGTAGAAGAAGAAGAATGCGAGACTTGTTTTGTTTCCAGTTCTGCGGAAAACTCGCGCGAGTTCGTAGTTTTGACCAAAGTCTGTACATTTAATGGAAACACACAGGATTTGTATTTCTTTTAATGCGCATTTCCCAATGATTCAAATCACTTTTGGATGGAAACATAGCTAGTGATGGCACAGGGCTGTTAGACAGTTTAATATAAACCATTGTAGTACAACAGATTTATTTTAGTGTTTAGACATTACATATATTATATCAAGAAGATATGAATTATAGAGTCTGGCAATAAATATTCTGCATACTGGTTAAACAAGTGTAGTGCCCTACTGATTTTAGTTCATACTGTAGTACTTGGATATTTGTAATGTAGTTCTATCCTTATGCTGATTTTGTGAAATACCACCTCATTTATTACTTATCTCTTTCGATTTCTGGATTAATGGAAAAATGTGTATTTTTGTTAAGGTATGTTTGTTTGTTTTGTTTATTTGGAGGTGTTCAAATATCCCACATTTAGAGCAGACCATGAACTTCTCATGTCCGTTTTGTGTATTGGATAG
>NW_026078739.1:1186-2000 GCF_006386435.1 Epinephelus moara | reverse complement strand
TAACCATCAAATATTCTAATTACTACATTTGACATAATTTAAATCTTTAAATATAGTATTAAACTTAGCTTTACTTCGTCGATATACATTTCTGTTCTAGAATAATACATTCTGGGAAATGAGTTCCATCAAAAAACAAATATTGATATTTTAACACTTTTAAACACACGCACACGCACACCCACACGTTCTGCATTGAAACATGGCTTTACAGAGGTCTATAAGCAGCACATACATACAGATGGCTTTACAGAGGTCTATAAGCAGCACATACATACAGTCAGTGGCTTTAAAATGTACAAACCATAATACTTGGTGCTCCTCACGTCATATATAACCTATGACCTGCATCACTTTNTATTGATATTTTAACACTTTTAAACACACGCACACGCACACCCACACGTTCTGCATTGAAACATGGCTTTACAGAGGTCTATAAGCAGCACATACATACAGTCAGTGGCTTTAAAATGTACAAACCATAATACTTGGTGCTCCTCACGTCATATATAACCTATGACCTGCATCACTTTCTAACTGTTTCTAAGTCAAAAGCAAACACGTCTCTTCTACCACAAAAACATGTCTCAAAACATCACGTAATTGTCAAATAAGCACAAACTAATCAACTTCCCTCTACTGCGACAATCACCATTTAATCGACACCAAAATATCAGCAGGAATCTCCAGAAAATCATAAGAAAAGCAATAACGAGTGGCTCGGAAGTTTTCTCTTTAACATGAACAAAAGGGTGTCGTCTGCATCAAGTGAATAAAACTTCTTTATATATGTAAAAAAAAAAAAAAAAAA
>NW_026078739.1:0-403 GCF_006386435.1 Epinephelus moara | reverse complement strand
AATTCTGACCAATCAAGAGCAGCTTTCTCACACAAGGCATTTGATCTGGTCCGCTTGTAAATGCTGCCGTGAGAACACGAACCAACTCTAGGCAATTATACAACTTTGTAACAAAATGAGTCCCTGATTCAGACCAAAGCAAGACAACTCTAGATCTGAAAGCACCCTGAGTCAAACTTTATGCCTACATGCGCCACTGAGCAGCTTTAATAGGAATGATGGGGCCCCAACTCGAACACTGGGGGATGAACAAGCTTTGATGGACAGGGGAGGGATATTGGGAAGAATTGGGAAACAGACTCACACTGCTGTTGGTTTTTCATGGGATTTGTTGACAAAAAGAATAAATATTGCGAGCCTCTCCATAATATCGAGAGCTATTTCTGTATAAAATTAAAATGGT
>NW_026078738.1:0-772 GCF_006386435.1 Epinephelus moara | reverse complement strand
TGATAAAGATACAGATACAGATACAGTTATCCCCCCTGAAAGCCTCTTCTCTTTGACTCCTCCGAGCGCATTAAACAAATTGAGAAGTCCTACAAGATGGCGAGTCTCAGTTCATTCAAGGTCAAGTGATCAAGGATAGAGGAGTTGAGGAGGGATATTGAATTGAACCCAATGGAGCACACTGGCCCAAGTGTGTCTCATGATGTCAACGACCACCCACTGCCTTCACCAGCATCCTGTAACAAAATAGAACAGCCAATAAAACAGGCACACCTAGTGGAGAGGAGGAGTCGTCACAACAGAAAATGCATAAAAAGGTGTCATAGTTTAGTAAGCCGTCAAAAATGCCATCAAAAATATCGCAGTATAATATGCAATAAAAATGGCATCACAAAGTCATACTATATAGTATGTCATTAAAAATCATGAAAAAAACATCATGGTATAGTATGTCGTCCAAAATCATGAAAAAAGTCATAGTATAGTATGTCGTCCAAAATCATGAAAAAAGTCATAGTATAGTATGTTTTCCAAAATTGTGAAAAAAAGTCATAGTATAGTATGTCGTCCAAAATCATGAAAAAAGTCATAGTATAGTATGTTTTCCAAAATTGTGAAAAAAAGTCATAGTATAGTATGTCGTCCAAAATCGTGAAAAAAAAAAAGTCATAGTATAGTATGGCGACCAAAATCGTGAAAAAAAAAAAGTCATAGTATAGTATGTTGTCCAAAATAATGAAAAAAGTCATAGTATAGTATGTCGTCCAAAATC
>NW_026078737.1:0-1308 GCF_006386435.1 Epinephelus moara | reverse complement strand
GGATGGGGTCTAACAGACACATTGATGATTTAGATGAAGAAATCACTGCGGTCAATTCTTGAAGAGAAATCGAGGAGAAGCAATCCAAATATATATTAGGTCTTACAGCTGTGTTTGAGGGCAGACCGGTACTATCTGAGGACAGGAGGTCATGAATTTTGCCTCTAATAGTTAGAATTTTGTCATTAAAAAAGCTCATAAAATCATTACTGCTAAAGGAATACAAGGCTCAATAGAGCTTTGACTCTCAGTCAGCCTGGCTACAGTGCTCAAAAGAAACCTGGGGTTGTTCTTATTTTCTTCTATTAAAGATGAGTAATAGTTTGCTCTGGCATTGCAGAGGCCCCTCTTATATGTTTTGAGACTGTCTGCCCAGATTAAACGAGATTCTTCCAGTTTGGTTAATCGCCAATTCCTTTCAAATTTTCGTGATATTTGTTTTAACTTACGGGTTTGAGAGTTATACCAAGGAGCGAACTTTCTTTGCTTTGTTAACTTCTTTTTAAGAGGAGCTACAGAGTCGAGTGTCAGCAAGCCTACGGCACTATCAACAAGATGATCAATTTGGGAGAGGTTAAAGTCGGTATGGGAAACCTCTGTTATTGAAGGACATGGTATCAAATTTAACGACAGAGGAATCATTTCCTTAAATTTTGCGACAGCAGTATCTGATAAACATCTAGTATAGTAACTGTTGCTGAGTGGCGTGTAACCGAGTAAAAAGAAATCAAAAGTAATCAAATAATGATCCGATAGCGAGGGAGGTTATCAATTTCAATTTCATACGTCAGAACTAGATCAAGGGTATGGTTAAAACAGTGAGTTGGTTCATGTACACCCTGACTGAAGCCAGTGGAGTCTAATAATGAGAAAAACGCGGTAGTCAGGGAGTCATTATCAACGTCGACATGAATGTTAAAATCGCCTACAATAATAACTTTATCTGATTTAAGAACTAAACTGGATAAAAACTCTGAGAATTCAGATACAAATTCAGTATACGGGCCAGGAGCACGGTACACTATAACAAATAAAAGTGGCTGCGCGGTTTTCCATGTCGGATGTAAAAGACCACAGCTTTCAAATGAATTATAATCTAGTTTAGGTTTAGGGCTGATTAATAGACTAGAGTTAAAAATGGCTGCAACTCCCCCTCCTTGGCCGCTGCCTCGAGGAATGTGGGTATTATTATGACTGGGAGGAGTGGATTCATTTAGACTAACATATTCATCTGGACACAGCCAGGTTTCTGTAAGACTGAGTAAATCAATATAATTATCTGATATTAATTCGTTTACTAACACTGCT
>NW_026078736.1:2820-3497 GCF_006386435.1 Epinephelus moara | reverse complement strand
AAAGATCACAGTTCAAACTGCGTTGCTTTTGACATCAGCAGTAAAGCCCAGCGTCCTGAGGCTGAAACACAGAGTGAGAAAGGTAGAACAGCTTCTTTGTACTGACACCTTACTTTGAAGCTCGACCACAACGATGCTGAAGTTTCCATGCAGCATTTGTTTATCGTAACTGTGAACGTGTGTTTATCTGTGTGTGCAAAGGGTGTTTTGGCTCGTTGTCAACAATATGTTGACCGTGATGAAAAACACAAACCACAACCTGCTGGTCGAACAAATGTGATGAGTTTTGGCCCTATAGATAGATGGGTTGACTGTATATCTATTTTTATTCTCCTTGCACCTTTCAAGTTGGCGGGAAACATGAACTCTGTTTAATCATTACTTTGATTCCAGAGTCTGTGGTGTTGGACTGCATTATATTGTCAGGTGTTCCTGTTACTGTCATAGTGACGGTGTCAACCATACATTATGGTTTGTTTTACACATGTTAATCACCTTGTTAATCACTGGTGTATCTCATTAGTGGTTTTCTCCCAGGGTCACATGGCTTCTCTCCCTCAGATAAAAACATGTAGGTCAGAAACTCTAAATCAGCTCCAGGTGAATGTTCCTGTGATACTGTGAGAGTGTCGCTCTGCTGCTGTCTGTCAGCAGCTCTCTGAAAAGAAGTGAAGTGA
>NW_026078736.1:483-2466 GCF_006386435.1 Epinephelus moara | reverse complement strand
GTCCGGAGAAAACTTGTTTTGGCGGAATGTTTGCACGTGGGAAGGCGAGCCTTAGCATTAACATGGCTAAATCCCTGCAAAAGAAACGCAACATAAAACATTTGAAGATGTTTCAGAGTGTAGGTTGCTACAACACATTGTCACTCTGACCTCGTCACATATTGACGTTTGGTCATTGACTTTGCATGTACACATGACGTGCAAGGTACCCTGGGTGCGTTGGTTGTTGACGCTCTGGGACACCGTGTCAAGTTCTTCCTGTTGCATGCATTGTCTTCTTTCAAAATACACTTCTGTTTTCACAGGAAATTTAATATTTACATACAGTCTCTTTCAAAATAAACGCAGTACATCGGTGCCACACCTCAAACAAGCGAACGTGGTTGGGTTTAGAAAAAAAAGAACAGGGTTTGGCTTTATAACCTTAAGGGACATGAACACTGTTTTCTTGAGTGAACGTTGGTGTTTGTTGGACCCATCCACCACCCTTCCCCTCCCACCTGCCCAAGTCAGACTTTTGCAGCCTTAACTTTCGTCCTTGTCCTGGTGCATTTCCCCCTGATGCTGCTAGGTGCCATTATCATGCCATTATCATGCTGATGTTAGAGGACGGCTTTTTTTGTTGGTTTCTGACACCACAAGTCACTGCTCAACCGCCAGATTTCAACAACTTTGAAGTGAGACCGTGCTCGTTGCTACTGTAGCTTGGAGGTAGTTATTGTAGTTTCACGCACAGCACTAAAATGATGTGTGGAGATAGTTCTGACTATGTGAGTCTAGTTTCATGTAACTGCGGTGATTTTGAAAACCGTACCATGCAGGAAGGATAAGGGGAAGACAATTCCATCTGAGCTCGGAGGTTAATGGCAGGCTTAATGGACCCAACTTCAAGACTCTGTTGCTGCTGTTACAGAGGTTAGATCTAGTGCTGCCGTCGGCCACCAGCCTGCTGTGAACGCTGAATTAGAGCTGCTGCAGCTGACGACCTCAGCTCTGTTCCTGGAGCCACTGCCCCCTCTACCCCCGGTGAAGCAGTCCACAGCTGCAGGGAGTGAGGAGGAGGTGTGGTAGCTAATTCTTGTCTCACCTGTGGTCTGAGAAACAGAAAGAATGAAATAAGATTAAAAAAGATCAGTGTATGCTCCTCTCTGAAGGAATTTTGGAAATATATCATCAGAACGACTATAGATGTCATAAAAACCGAAATAGAATCTGACCCTAGGGTCTTGATCTTGGGAGACATTCAGATTCTTAACATGGATCACAATAAAAAATACTTCATATTACTCGCGGGCACAGCTGCAAAAAAGTATATCCTACAAAATTGGAAAGCTGAACTTCCCCCCTCACAGAAACAATGGTTAAATGAACTAACTTCCTATAGCAAACCTGAAAAGATCCTCTATAGTGTGAGGAGGTAACATACGATAAAATATGGGGCCCTTTCCTCGCCTTGCTACCATCATTGCATTCTTGTAGGACCTCACAGTCTATTAGACAAATACCTAATCTTTTAATAAATTTTATTTTTTATACTTTTCACCATTGAAGTGAGAACTAGATATACATTTCTACCATACTGAGGTGGGGGTATTCTGTGTTTTGTATTGTTTTTCTGTTTGCACTTTCTGTCATGTAAAATGGTAAAATAGCAATTTTGTCAATAAAAATATCTTTACAAAAAAAAATAGGTCAGTGTATGGGAAACAATGGGTTACAGTATGAAGCACCTGCATATGCATGTACTTGTCTGGTGGGACAGAGATGAGAGCTGCAGGGGGAGAGGTATTTTCAAATTCTACCTTTTTTTTTATTGCCCTCTCCACAAAAGTGCCCCCCCAGCTTTACCTTGTGTTTACTCTCAGTGTCAGTTATAGAAACCCACCCTGAAACATGAAACAAAAGTGTGCTGTTGTGTTGTTTCAGGTTGGAAAGATGGTTGATTTTATTTCCACTGTGGTGATACAGTGAGATACCAACATA
>NW_026078736.1:0-112 GCF_006386435.1 Epinephelus moara | reverse complement strand
GAACCTGATATCACTGCCGTCACTCAAGATCCATCTGATCCAGTCCGTCCAGGAGACTCAGTGACTTTGCAGTGTTCAGTCCTCTCTGACTCTGAGAAGAAAACATGTCCAG
>NW_026078735.1:0-1959 GCF_006386435.1 Epinephelus moara | reverse complement strand
ATACCATGATGTATGGGGTTAAGTTAAACCTTACTTAATGTCTTATAGAGACCTTGAGTGGAAAATTGCTTTGTCAGTAACTGTTTGCCCTTTGTTGAGATCTGTATTTTAAGCGGCAGTTCCACATGAGTGAAATTGCTGCTGCCCACGTATGAATCAATATAACAACGTCTGTAATCACAAATCCCAATATTTTCAGTTACTCAACAAAGATTGGAAATATTGAATGAGTTATCCCAATTTTCTCAGTTGGCATTTGGCACAGTGGCACAGGAGAATGTGGAAGTCACACAAGTATGATTTAAATATTATAACAGCAGCAAACAGGAGCCTAGCACTTGTGGTTTTTACTACTCTGGCATAAACCATTGAAATTGGATGTCTGTTGTGTCGTTTATCTGGTTTACACACCTCCTGCCTTTGCAACAGAAGGCTGTACTGGTAAAATATTTGTTCAGTCTTTGAATATTAATCAGAAATCCTTAGTCAATATGTCTTCCTCAAGTGGGTTCGAATCTTCACTTAGCATTGTTTTTTTTTTAATGGCTCTTACTGTCCAGACAGCCTTTTGCTCTTGGCACTTTTAACATGCCTCAGATAGATCTATGCATCTCATTTCATGTTATTAATTAGGAAATGGATTAAATGAAGTACGGCTGATGTCTGCCAGTCAATCAGTGTTGACACTGACATTAAGTGAAGTCTTACTAGTGCTAGAAGATACTGCATAAGAAAATGTCCAAAGCCATAGCGTCTAACAGTGCAGGCCTCAGAAACATTTTGCGTGGTCATGGGCTGCACAGACATGTCATAAATGAATTAATACTATGTTACAAAAAAGTCTTAGAATAGTATACCAAACAAAAGTCATACTACAGTATGTCATTAAAGTGTGAAAAAAAAGACAGTATAGCATGTCGGAATATATGAAAAAATGTTAGTATAGTATGTCGAAAAATGTGGGGAAAAAAACCTCAGTATAGTATGTTGAAAAATGTAAAAAAAAAAAGTCCTAGTATAGTATGTCGAAAAAAGTGAAAAATAGTCAGAGCATAGTATGCGAAAAAGTCATAGCATAGAGTGTTGTAAAAATGTGAAAAAAAGTTATGGTAGAGTATGCAAAACAATTGTGGGGAAAAAAGTCAGCATAGTATGCAAAAAAAGTCATGGTATAATATGTCAGAAAAATGTGGAAAAAAAAGTCCTAGTAGAGTAAGCAAAAAAAGTCAAAGTATAATATGTGAAAAATTCTGAAAAAAGTAATAGTATGGTATGTCGAAAAATACTCAGCATAGTATGCGAAAAAAAAGTCGTACTATAGAATTTTAAAAAATCTGAAAAAAGTCATAGTATAGTATGTCAAAAAATGTCAAAAACCATGAAAAAAGAGTCATAGTATAGTATATCGTCAGAAATCTTGAAAAAAAGTCATAGTATAGTATGTCGGTCAAAATCATGAAACAAAGTCATAGTACAGTATGACTTCCAAAATCATGAAAAAAAAGTCATAGTATAGTATGTTATCCAAAATCATGAAAAAAAGTCATAGTATAGTATGTCGTGCAAACTCATGAAAAAGTCATAGTATAGTATGTTGTCAAAAACCATGAAAAAAAGTCATAGTATAGTATGTCATCCAAAATCATCAAAAAAGTCATAGTATAGTATTTCGTCCAAAACAAAATACTCAGCATAGTATGCGAAAAAAAGCCGTACTATAAAATTTTAACAAATCTGAAAAATAGTATAGTATGTCAAAAAATGTCAAAAACCATGAAAAAAAGAGTCATAGTATAGTATATTGTCAGAAATCTTGAAAAAAAGTCATAGTATAGTATGTCGTCAAAAATCATGAAAAAAAGTCATAGTATAGTATGTCATCCAAAATCATGAAAAAGTCATAGTATAGTATGTTGTCAAAACCCATGAAAAAAAGTCATAGTGTAGTATGACTTCCAA
>NW_026078734.1:0-5498 GCF_006386435.1 Epinephelus moara | reverse complement strand
TTTTTCTGAAAGCTCTGATACATCTGACGTGAACGTCATAATACACAAGTGCCTGAAAAGCAAACAAACATGGATGCCTCGTCAGTGAAAGCCCAGCCCAAATTTGATGGATAAAGGTGTATCCAAAGTCTCTGAAATTACATCCATGTTTCTCTCAATTGCATCTTTTTTGCATCTCAGTCCCTCCCGCCAGGGATGCACGGAGAGACGCAAGGAAACCATGCAAGGAGGGAGGAAATGAGGAAATATGTTTTTGGAGAAATGAGACGTAATTTTCTCTTTAGTGTCGCATGAAGCAATGTCTGTTTCTGATGACAGCGGCAGTTGATCACAGCTGGATGAGCTGTCAGTCGGCTTCAACAGCTGCAGAGACTTTTAATGTGTGCCCATACTAATAAGGGTACAAAGTTCTCACTGCCAGAACAATAGACTATTTTCTCTCTGTTTAACAAACATGTGCACGTGATTAACCTGCTCTCTGTATCTATAATACTGTATGTATGTATGTACTGTGTACCATTTAGAGGTGCAGAATGCCTTTGTATTATTTTTTCTTTCTTTGCATCCCTATTTATCAATATTCTGATTGTGATTCATTATTTAATAACCCAGAATGTGATTAAAGTGTCTTTTGAAAACTGAAAATTATTTATAAGCTAAATGTTTCTGGAAAAAATGAAACTCCGTAACTCATCAACCCGACACTCATGAGTGATCAGCCTCACATGTGACTGAATGGAAATAACGATAAATTATGTAAAAAGTGTTTCTTGCTGACAGAGAGCCTCTTTGTGACTTTAATTGTCTCCATAATAAATGTTAATGGAGAAAAAAAAATGATTGTGAAATAGAAAAATCTCTCTAATAAAGAAAGTTTTTTGTCTTTTGTTGTTCAGACCTACTTTTTACACAGCTGATTATTTAAACAACATAATAAATCAAGAAACAAATTAGTTAGTTAAATCTCTCATCTGTCACTCTGGTATGTAACTCTGGTATAGTGTGTCAGATCAGTCTGATCGGCTGCAGCATCCAAGCAGTAGAATGCAGAGAAATGTCGGCTCATAAAGTTTCAATGAAGGGTGCTCTGGTGTATCCTCGCTCCTCAGAGCACAAATTAGAGCTTTGAGACGACATTAAAAACGGTGATTCAGAATGACTTCCAGTTCAAGCGAGGATTAAGGAGCAAGGAAATGACCAACAAGAGACTTGGGATGTATTCACAGAGTTTTTTGTCAATGCACACTAATCCTTAACCCTTAAACGACTAACTCCCATATGACATGAACATGTTGTTAAACCAGGGCAAAAGCCTCAACAGTTTTCATTGCAACCAAACATGTAGTTCAATCAGTGCAGCTGCTGATTTTAAAATCCAGCTTCCCTGGTTGATGATTAGTGAAAACAGCTGGTGAATAAAAACCTGCAGACTGCTGACCTGAAACTGTGGTAGAAGATAAAAACACCCTCTAACATTTACAATGTTTGTAGGTTAAATGCCAATTGAAGAACTCACCAGTATGCTCAGCTCTCGTCTCTGTTCTCCTCTCTCCTTCCTCTCTCTCTTTCAGTAAAACAAAAGCAGGGGGAACTTCACAGGTTTTTCTGGTACGGGGCCTCGTGACTTCATCATTTGACATTTACATAGTCCTGCAAATACATGGAGACATTCAGTCAGTTTAAATATTACTTTTTATTTCGTGTTGGAACAGACAGCATGTCAAACCTTCCTTAATCAAAACAGTGCTGTTGCTGGATCAGGTAGGTCATTTTAATGCTCAGGGAGGGATTTCAGAAAAGACCTTAAAAAAAGTCCAAATAAGCAAAATGCAAGTCAAGCTGCAAATCTTTCACCTCCCTCAATGCGGCATATTTAAATAACATTTGCAATGCACAGGCCCAGCGATAAAATATTCAGCATGTGCGGCCATGCAAGGCCTGCCTGTCGCTGGCTTATTCATTTTTCATTGTTCTGGGATTTTTTAGACATCAAAACTTAAGACTTGTTCTTAGTTTCATGTCTTTGAGAGGTCCAGTCTTAAGTAATTCAAATCTCAAAGCAGTCAGGTCCAAGTCCACAGCTCTGGTGGTGTATACAATGTATATATCCTCAACTTAGCGCCGCTACGTCGCAGCACCGTGTATTCAGCTGTGATAACCTGCTAAGTAAACACACGTCCTGTCTGATGCAGACAGTGCGTCATCGTAGGAATAAGTTGTCATTGTAAATGTTAAATTTTCACACTGTACATGCAGAGCAGCCAGAGGAGCCGAAATAGGACACAGACAGAGAAGAACACACGCACGCACTCCGACGTAGACACACTGCTTTAGGAACACACTGCTAGTTCTGAGTAAACCACTTTAAGACGCCCACTCTCTGCTGCCTACAAGAGTCAAAACACAACACGCTGTAGCTCTCTGTCAACATCCCTGTAGACTTTGAACCAGCAGCATCTCACAGATTTATTTTTATACCTAATGTTGAGTTGCTCTTGTTCACTGAAGGAAAACAAATAATAATAATTTCCATCTCTTTGTACCTGAATCATTGACCAAAAATACTGCGGCTATCTGATGATTACCTCGTATCTGGTCTTTGCCTTTCCTGCCTCTTTAGATGTACAGTCATGCTGCTGGCTACATTTTACAACTGTATTATAACTTTTGTTTAAGAGAGCACTACATAAAAGAGCTACCAGGAGTTCATAAATAATGAGCACAAACTTCAGATCTGGTAAAAATAAGACAATAAATTAAATTGAGTTGAACTGCAAACTGCTCCTTTCAAAGTACTTGAGAGAAGCCGTTTTGAATGTAAGAGCCTCTCCCATAAAATACAAGCCCCAGTAGATGATAAATCACCTCCCAATTGTGTTTTCAGTGCAGCTCTTTTATGAATGATCTGTCTTCTGCAGGTCTGACTTATTGGGGATACATTGGAGAGCTGGACAAAAAGAAAATACATACCTTAATCTGAGCACCTCAGAAGAAAGAGGTGAATTTCTTGCCAAAACCGGTGATAGCTGGAGGAGAGTGGACGGGAAAAAGAGGGGAAAAAGATGTCAACTGAGGGACTTGATGCTAAAATCCAAGAGCATTGGTTTCATTTCAAAGATAGAACAGAATATAATGCAGTAATACTCTCAGGCATTCTGTGTTACTTTCAATTATCTGTTCTCCTGCAGATCAATGTTTCTCATTTATCTCTGTTGAGTCAACACACATGGGCATATTTTACTCCTCCATCTTCTTTTGTGTCTTTTGTTTGGGGAGGTTACCTCTTTAAAAATGCATGCTGCACCTATTCACATCAAGGATAAATTATTCATTTTAATTCATTTAAAAACCCGTGGACTTCAATAGCTCATATGTGTTTCAGCAAGATTTCTGCTCATGTTCAAAACTTTGTGCACATCTGAAACACATCCCACATGTGTGTGTTCTCTATGTAGCTGAGAATAAAGTTGTAATATTTCAAGAAAATGGCATAATTTCATGAGAGTAAAGTCAAAATATGGTATAAAAAAATCTACCTGCCCTGTAGTCTGCTGTTCATTATTTTATTATTTTGCTGATTTTCAGGGATTCTCTCTGGTTTTTGTGTCTTTATTCTATTGTGTCGTTTTATGATTTTTGTTATTTTTGACTGTACAGCACTCCACAGGTCAAGTGCTGTTGTTTTTTAATTAGATTGGTGACAAAGTTTAGGGAAGCAGCTGTGCCCTGTTTTTCATTGACGGTGGAAAACTTCTGGTCAGGCATAAATCTCACCGTCGTGTGGCTTATCGTCCACACAAATGTGAACTTCACTACCTCCAGAAAAGCACAGTTCACAGCTGCTTTCCCAAGATTTTCATTGGAAGCATCCTGGAGTCTGGAAACAGTCCCAGACAAAGCAAAAGTATCTCTAAGCGAGGAGGACGTAGGGACAGCATCACGGTGGAGACACACCACACTCACATGTAAGCAAGAATTAATGATGTTGGGTTAAGGATGTGGAGAGAACACAATCTATTGTCCGTTTGTGTAACAAATGCATTGACTTGACATTGACACACAACAGTGGTTATATTCAAATTTCTTAATCAAAATTATTGCAAGTGACAATAGAGTGTGCCAGTAAACCCGGAACTCTGTTAGCGCTTTTAGCACTTCCGGTTCTCTCGTCTAAAAGTCAATACGTTTTTTGAATGTGATTTCGGTAAAATGCCTCAAATAAGGTCTGTGGTTAACAAAAGCTGAAGCGAGTTTCAGGTTTTGTTCGACGACATAAAACACGTCAGTAAATACCCTACTTGTGAATTTTGAAGCTTTTATGTGTCGTAAAAAAGGCGGTTGCTAACAAGTTGCTCAATACGACTACAAACCCTGTCGAGGACATTAAACATCATCACCCCCGAACAGGCGAGAGTGCTGGCAGTCCGCCATTACAGCTTCTTATTTAGCTTAAACAGTCCGATTTCCCCATTATGCAATGTTTTTAAAATAAAGCGGCTGAAATCAGTTGAAAGCTTAGTGGCGGTGATGTAAAGAGTCATACGACCGTGGAGTAGTCATGTAGTCCGTTAAAGCCTAACGTTAGCTTTTTACTTCTGGCGATCGCATTGAAGCTTCAAATGCGGTATGAAAGGTGTTCATATGTGAAGATTATCTCGCTGAACTAAACCTGTAAGTATCATAAACTTGTGTTAGCCACAGAGCTTATTTTCTGATATAATCCAAAATGCAATGCAAAAATCACATTCACTTTCTCTTCCGAGAACCAGCGCGATGCTAAACTTGCGGGTTTTGATGTCAGCCCTGGCACACTCTATTCAGGAGTAGCTGGATATTGGTAGGGACATTTACCTCCAGTTTTGGGCAGTAAGTGCAAAACAATGTAGGATTTTTTTTTAAGGGTGGTTGATGTGTAACTTGAAAGCACTCTCATTAATTACTATTACTGCACTGACTTTGGAATGACCATGGCTATGGACGTGATGGTCATTTTGTTTCTCTTTGTAGTTGTCTGGAATCTCTGTAGCCATTAAGCGCCTCTTTGTAGTTGTCTGATTGACTTTTAAATAGGAAGTGTTAACAGTCACCAGGGGCCCATTGATCCATGGGCCCTGTGGCCTGTGCTCAGTAGGCTGGTCCATCCATGGGTTATTATTTTGGGCAGGTTATAATATAAAGTAACTCTCTTGATTGAAAAGTGCCTCTCTCCAAAAATTATTAGACTGTTAGCATGGTGATGACCGACAGTAATAGCTGATACCTCTTTAACATGACTGATGTCTTTAATTATTTCGTGGCCCAATCACTTGTTTAAAGTGTGCTGTTATGAGATGATTTATTTGATGTACCTTCTCCCAGTTTGCCGGCCTGCTCAGCGGCATTTCCAGGGAGGATCTTTGACAACATGCTGTCTCCCTCCATGCCAGGCTGACCTGCTGCTGCACTGCCAATACCTCCTGGCCTAGGAGCTGCCTTGGAGCCTGGACAGGGCAACAGGG
>NW_026078733.1:0-2098 GCF_006386435.1 Epinephelus moara | reverse complement strand
CTTTCCTCTCCTCCTCTCAGGGCTCTGGTGTTAATTGTCCACGGGGCTGGGGAGCATTCTGGGCCGTACAATGAGATTGCGCAGAGACTGAAGGAACTGTCCCTGCTGGTATTTGCACACGACCACGGTGAGTCACAAACACATTACGTTACATTACATGAATGCGCTTACACCTACACTCATGGTTGCCCTTGTGTTCATCCGGAGTTCAGACATAGAATAGCTTGTGCATAGCTTCAAAGAAAGCCCATCATCCCCCTCTCCACAGTAACGGGCCTTGTTAATTGTTGAGTGAAGGAAGCCTGTTAGGGAAGATTAATTAGGCTCGGTGGTACATTGCTCCATTGTTCTTCAGCAGTGCCTCTGTGTGCGTAAGTGTGTAGGTGGTGCGCTTTTAATGCACTGTCAAGGAAAACTTCACAAGCGTCGGTTTGAAGTGTGAATGAAACTTCTGGCTCTGTTCAGGTTTCAGCGAAACTCTGTCGTGCTGACACCTCAGCACTGGGGGAACTGGTTCTGAGCTCAGACAAGAGACCAGTTTAGGTTTGTAGCCAATTCTCATGGCCAGAGTGAATAACTGTTAGCAGTTAATGGTTTAGCATCTTGTTCAAGGTTATGTCAAGAAAAGCTCCCCAAATTCTTTATTACAGTTAGAGAAAAGTGGATAAAAGCTTACAAGTAATAGAGATATGCCTTCCTCGGAGGGTTGAAGCTGCCATAGTACACGTAAGGCTGCATTTACATCAAATAAACACCAGTCCTCCCATTTATTAGAATGTGGGTAGTGTGTCTAGGCTGCAACAGTGGGGCCACACGGGTTCCTGAAACCATGGCTGCCTGTGGCAAAAAGTTAAGACAGAGTCAACTTTTGGAGAAATGCAACCTGATGGCACGTTGCAGCGACTGATCACGTACCCACCGATGAGACTGGAAGAAAGTCCAGGGGAACAAGTAATGCAATCTCTTTCTGTCGTTAAATAATACTAGTCCATACCCACTGAGTACAGCATACCATACCATGACTTAGTCAAATACAAAAACATTCGGCCACAGGGGGAGCCACAGCGATTGGTTGCATTTTAGCCATTTTTAAGCATTGTTCTGTTGTTATAGTGCCACCCAGTTGCCAATTAGAGTTAAATTTCTACAGTCACCTTGAGGCGTCCTGTTCTACATATCTACCAAGTTTAGGAAAAATCGATATGGCGGTTNGTACAAAGTTGCGTGGTGATCGGTGAAACCCTTGAGATGTTATACACCTTTATGTGATGAACTTTTGCCAAGAGGGAACTTTAGATATTGGTCCCTAGATTATGTTCACTGAGTTTCATGCAGATTGGTCAAACTTCCTAGGAAGAGATCGATTTGAAGTGTTTTTAAAAAAAATAAAAATGGCGGAAAATCTATATAACCGGAAGTTATGGGTTCTTGAGGGAAATTTGTTCCTCATGAGGAGAGGCATCTCTGTGCAAAGTTTCATGTCTCTACGTCATACGGGGCATGAGATATGCCCATTCAAAGCTGGCAATTTCAATCGGTTGCTATAGCGCCCCCCTTTGGCCAATTGATGTAATATTGCTTCATTCGCATCCTCCCATGACCCTCTACCACTGTGCCACATTTCACATGGATTGACTAAGTCAGTGAGGAGAAAAACGTGAAACAGACAGACAGACACACACACACACACACACACACACACACACACCCCCATAGACAGAGTTTTTGTCATTATATAGTAAGAATGTATTGACAAGCTCATGTATTAACAGCTCATGTGTATTATCCAATAGAGAAGAGCACTTACAGTGTCTGTGTGCACGCACGTGTCTGTAAATATACTACAGTATAGATAATGAAAAGGGATTCTACAGACCTTTAATCCAACATAAACAAACTTACCGAAGACAAGTACTCAGTCCCTGCAATTGGCTCTCTATAGTTGGTTTCCCCCCTTCACTCCCTTACAAATGGGCCATTTACTCTAAGTGACACTCCCACACAGCCACACAACCCTGGAGCTAATCACCATAGTGCCTGATTTGGTGTCAATGCAATCCAAGGAACAGAAACTTGTAACAAATAATACGATCACAAA
>NW_026078732.1:0-1000 GCF_006386435.1 Epinephelus moara | reverse complement strand
CTCATCTGTGTTCTCTTCTTTCTTTTGTGCACTGCAGCAGCTATTTTATTACGTAAATATTTTGGGTAAAATGTTTTTCTCAAATGATTTAAATTGTTTGTATCAAATATGGAATAACAAATATAACAGCTCCATGACCCCACACCATTAACCCTTCCAAACACTAACCATGCCATGTGTAACCTGATACGACCTGCATTTCTCTGCCACAAGTTTCAGAGTTTCATTTTTCTGTCAACACCGTGGACATGTACAGATTGCTTTCCCACCATAAACAAAATCCCCCTGCTTCAACTTTATGCCCTCGAGTCAGCTGTTTCTTTCCCCAGCTGCCGTTTGTGGGACACACAACCTTATCCTCCCATCTTCTTCTCTCCTATCCCTCGCTCCATCCATCACACCATTCCTTCCTCTGTCAGTTCAGCGAGCTGCGGAGAGATTTACAGCTCACAAATATGGACACTGTTTACAGCACATCCATATGCACGTCCATCCATGACAGGTCCTGCCTGCTCTGCTTCGTGTCTTTTCTACGTGAAGGACACAACTTTAAAATCACATATGCTTCGATAGCCGCGCTAAATAGGGGTGCTAATTGTTTTCTTTGATGCAGCCAGCAGGAGAAAGCTAATGATAACTTAATTAAACACGTGCAGCCATAAAAACAGCTAATTTGGTCTTAAGTAGGCACTCACAGCGAAGTAACCATCCACAGTTGGAACAATGGGAGGTTTTCACTGATCATTTGTATTGGGGTAAAGCATTTGAATCATATTAGAACTAAATATGCACGACGTAAACACAGATGACATCATTACCAGTTCAATCATGCCACATGTAAGCTGTTTATGTAATTACCCTTTTGCTTATTATTCCAAATTCATGAGCTAACTAGGGGGGCAGACCACTGCCAAGGCCAAATGCCCCATCTTGTAATGTTCATAAAAGTGAAAACTATTTGTGTATCCGCCCAGTTATTCTGATCCACTCCAAAATGTAA
>NW_026078731.1:0-2000 GCF_006386435.1 Epinephelus moara | reverse complement strand
GGCAAATTGTAATTTGTGATATTAGGCTTTATAAATAAAATTGAATTGATTGATTAATATGACTGGATAAATGAGACTTGAGTTATACTGCGTAAGTTATGTAGGAGTTTGTAAACAGATGTTTGGATATAGTTTTGCTGTTGTTATATGGTATATAGTTTTGCCACTTTCAGTTTTCTCAGTTTTTGGATTCTTCGTTCACTGGTGACCTGCAAGAAAAACATTTTCTTCATAAATTCAAGGTAACTGGGTTAAGTTATTGATACACCTATGGGTATTTTGTGATGAAGTCTTCCTTTAACCATAGAAGTAAATGCAGATTAGAGTTTGATACGCTTTTTTATAACACCAAAGCAGAAATCCAAGTGGACTGGGACACAGCTCCCCTGTTAGAGGGAGTGCGGATCAATGCAAGCGGACCATGCCCATGTATTTTGGTTGTGTCCACGGATTAGACCTTTTTGGGAAAAGACAGGACGTTTACTATCTAAGCTCCTGGGTCTTAACAGTGTTGAGTCTTTTGCAGTTCTGTATCTAGGTGTTACTCCCAAAGGCCTATCTAAGGGAGATACTTATCTCTTGAAGATTTTCCTTGTCGCATGTAAAAAAGCTGTCACCAAATGTTGGCTTCAGAAAAAACCCTCCCTCTATGGATCTTTTTATAAATGTAGTCAGTTCTATACGCTCCATGGAAAAGATGACTTTGACCCTGCGTCTACAGAAAGATAAGGGGGAAAACTATTGGAGAAAATGGGATTGTTACCTGCGGGAAAATGACATTGATTAGGGATTTTTTCTTTTAATTTTTATTATTCTATTCTTTTATTTGTTGTGGGACTAAACTGTGAAATTTCTCTACAATAACCTGTACCTGTTTCTGAGGTACTTATATTTGCCAAGACCTCATGTTCTGTTCTCTATCTTTTGTTGTTGCTTTTTTCTACTGTACTTGAAATCCTGAAAAAAATAAAGTTTAAAAAAAACAAAAACAGGACTGACCCAGACTAACATGACTGAGCCGGACTAACAGGACTAACAGGACTGAACCACATTAACAGGACTGACCTGGACTAACAGGACTGACCCAGACTAACAGGACTGACCCGGACTAACAGGACTAACAGGACTGACCCGGACTAACAGGACTAACAGGACTGAACCACATTAACAGGACTGAACCAGACTTAACTGACGGAACACTCATAACTGTTTTTACCACGAGATGACAACACGACCCTACACAGAACATCCTCAGGTGTTCTCTAGTCTTCAAGTGTTCTCTAGTCTTCAGGTGTTCTCTAGTCCTCAGGTGTCGGTAACAGTTGGGTTTTCCTGCAGGGCCGAAACGCCGAGGAGCAGGTGAAGATGATCCAGCAGGTGGTGACGTACAACAGCACGTTGCCACAGCAACAGAGAATCACCATCTCTGTGGAGATAGAGAAGACCAGAGAGCCGCTGTATCAGCTGTTTCCTCATGGTGACGTGGTACGTCACCTGTTACATTCACCTGTCTTCAACATACACAACACAAGTCTGTTACAGTCTGTCAGGTGTTGTCTAGTCCTCAGGTGTTCTTTAGTCCTCAGGTGTTCTCTAGTCCTCAGGTTTTCTCTAGTACTCAGGTATATTCTAGTCTTCAGGTGTTCTCAAGTCCTCAGGTTTTCTCTAGTACTCAGGTATTTTCTAGTCTTCAGGTGTTCTCAAGTCTTCAAGTATTCTTTAGTCCTCAGGTGTTCTCTAGTCCTTGGTTGTTCTCTCGTCTTCAGGTGTGCTAGTCCATAGGTTTTCTTTAGTCTTCAGGTGTTCTCTAGTCCTCAGGAATTTTCTAGTCTTCAGGTGTTCTCTAGTCCTCAGGTGTTTTCTAGTCCTCAGGTGTTTTCTAGTCCTCTGTTGTTCTCTCGTCTTCAGGTGTTCTCTAGTCCTCATGTTTTTTCTAGTCCTCAGGTATTTTCTAGTCCTCGGTTGTTCTCTCGTCTTCAGGTGTTCTCTCATCTTCAGGT
>NW_026078730.1:0-1127 GCF_006386435.1 Epinephelus moara | reverse complement strand
TTTAGTCGGTTATATTTTTGACTGTGATACAGAACTCCATCAACCAAAAAACAGCTGTAAGACCAGAAGCAGTTACTTAGATTTCCACACAACTTAGCAATGGCAAGCCGATGTGAAGCTGGCATATTGTCCTGCAGTGGGGGGTGCCCAAAACCCTTGACACTTCCATTTAGTGTGCCACATTTTTCTGTTCTTCACTCATTAAAATAAAGTTCTTCAACGAATGACTGAACCTTTGTATTTGTAGAGGTGATAGTATGCTTGGCCTTTTCTGGCAATTCTCTCCACAACAGAAATGTTCTAGCTATTTGTGAGGGAACATACTGTGTTCCATGAAAATACTTAAGTAGAGTGCCCATATTGGATTCAAATGCAAAGGTTGAAGTAGCCCATAAAGGCCCCCAGTGTTTTATACTTTGTGGGACGTGTGTGAGCAAGTGTATGTTGAAAGTCATGTGGTCTTTCCCCTTTCTTTGGAATTCAATTACAAATTTTTTGAGAGCCAGTTCTGTCATCAAGATGCTGCTAGTCTTGATCTTATCCTGCAGTAATGTATATATGCTGAACACCAAAAGGAACAGATGATTCCAAAATCTGGCAGGGAGTATGCCTTTCAAAACAGGCAGACCATAGAAGAGGAGAAAGGCTCGCCACTCTGAAGCTTTCCAGAATTTCCTTTCACTCATTGACCTTGGTGTCCTAGTTATCTCAACAGGAGGTTTTATTTTTTCAAGTCGCAAATCAACCTCTTTCATCTGTTTACCAATGTACCAGGGGGCTTCACTGTTTGCTGTATCAAACCACAATGTGGACAATTGCCAAGTGACTCCAAGGCACACGTTGTGTTGATATTCAGGAATGAAACCATTTATCATTTGGAAGTGACCAAGCTTCATTAAAGGAGATGGGCCTTTGACTCCAAACACTGATTCATCAACTGACGCTGACATTGCATGACTGAAATGATCTCTCTCATTTCGCTGGGGGGGGTTCAGGTCTATCATATGGATAGGATTTTCCACCTTTGTGATAACAAAAATCACAACCATAAAAGCCATTGAACTGCTTTGTGTTACGAAGCAATGGCCGAGCCATCGAATCAGAGCTACAAATCAGCACAAACACTT
>NW_026078729.1:0-1559 GCF_006386435.1 Epinephelus moara | reverse complement strand
TGCTGGACAACATGTCGGTCAGTGTTTGTTTGTCTGACGATGTTATGTTTATGGCATGTGAACCGAACCTGTATGGTCAGTCTCGTTTCTCCCACATATCTTTTGCCACATTGTTTACAAGTTATTAAATATACACAATTCTTAGAAAAAATATTGCCCTGTGCTGCAGTTTGGAACACCTGTTGTTGGTGTAAGTCATAGACCCATCTCTGTTGTTCGAAGTAAATGCTGTGTGGGCCAGCTCTCTGATGCACCCGTGGTTTAACCCTTGACCTAACCAGGTAATCTTTAAGGTTTTTATTTTTCCTGAAGGCAGCAATAATTCTGAGGTCATTATGGGGTTCATTTGATGTCATAATGACCTTAAAGTTGTTTTTAATTTGTCTAACCAGTCTTACTGTAGATGGTGAGTAAGTGGTGACCAGTGGCAGAGAAGTGGAGACCTGCATGGGTTTGGCTTGGAGAAAGGTTTTAAAACTGTTTCTAAGAAAGGTCCTAGAGTACCCCCTGCTGGACAAAGCTGAGAACAGCAACTTGGTGGCCTGTTTAAAGTCCTCAGTCTGTGTGTATATTCTGTAAAATCGTAATAACTGTGACTTAATTAGTCCTGAAAATGTGTGTTTTGGGTGATGNGAGTACCCCCTGCTGGACAAAGCTGAGAACAGCAACTTGGTGGCCTGTTTAAAGTCCTCAGTCTGTGTGCATATTCTGTAAAATCGTAATAACTGTGACTTAATTAGTCCTGAAAATGTGTGTTTTGGGTGATGACTATTTCTGTGTAAAAGTGCATGTGTGTCTGTGTCTTTAAAATAAACTTTGATGTCCAATTGGTTGTGTAGTGTGAATTTAGGTCTCTTAAATGTGGTTGTGTCCAAGAAGTTAACCGAATTTTGATCAATTGTGGACTTTAATTTTATAGAGGGATTATGATTATTTAAGATCAATTGTGGACTTTAATTTTATAGAGGGATTATGATTATTTAAGGTGTCCAAAAACACAGCAAAATCTTCCACCGAATGAGTCCAAATACCCCAAATGTCATCAAGATATCTGAAAAAATAGAGGGGTTTTTTAACACATTTCTCCAAGGCAGTAGTCTCCCATTCGGCCATAAAAATGTCTGCGTACGCAGGGGCAAATTTTTTACCTATGGCTGTGCCTTTTGTTTGTAGGAAATATTGCCCATCAAATTCAAAATCGTTTCGGGTCAGATTGATCTCCAATAATTGTAGTAATTCCTTGTCTGGTCTTTTTTTATCATGAAATTTGTAAAAAATGTTTTTAATTGCTTGGATTTCTTCTTGTGTGTCAATGTTGGTATATAAGGTCTCCACATCAATTGTAAATAAAATAGAATCCGTGGGGATGTTTAGGTTTTTAATGTCATCTATGAAATCATAGGTATGTTTAATGTAACTTTTGTGTTGTTTAGCCAATGGGTTTAAATAATAATCAATGAATTTCGCTGACCTATATGTCTTACTGCTGCAATCGGATACTATGGGACGTCCTGGTGGAACTTCGAAGGGTTTGCTCCAACTAGTGGGGTCCTTGTGGA
>NW_026078728.1:15345-15605 GCF_006386435.1 Epinephelus moara | reverse complement strand
AAAAAAATAAAAAAAATCACCACCATCATCACCATCACCATCATCACCATCACCATCATCACCACCATCATCATCACCACCATCATCATCACCATCATCATAATCATCATCACCATCATCATCACCACCACCATCACCACCATCATCATCATAATCATCATAATCATCATCACCATCATCACCACCATCATCATCACCATCATCATCATAATCATCATAATCATCATAATCATCATCACCATCATCACCACCATCATCAT
>NW_026078728.1:10130-15199 GCF_006386435.1 Epinephelus moara | reverse complement strand
CCTTTAACCCCTAACCCCTGAACCTTTATCCTTTAACCTTTAACCCCAAACCCCTGAACCTTTATCCTTTAACCCCTAACCCTTTATCCTTTATCCTTTAACCCCTAACCCCTGAACCTTTATCCTTTAACCTTTAACCCCAAACCCCTGAACCTTTATCCTTTAACCTTTAACCCCTAACCCCTGAACCTTTATCCTTTAACCTTTAACCCCAAACCCCTGAACCTTTATCCTTTAACCTTTGACCCTTAACCCTTGAAACCCACTCATGAAGGAATCTGTCTGTTGCAACCCTTCAGCTTCAGGACTTAAACCGAACCACCTTCAGAGCAGTCTGGACTCATCTGGGGGTTTAATCAGGTCGAGTCCTCTGCCTCAACACATGGGTTATCCTAAAGAGAGTAATTAGAAAAAATTAAAATCCAAAAACTCCACAAAGTATCTCCAAACAGAGCTTTATGTAGCTTTATTAAAGCAACACCAACTTCCCTCCCTTTATGAATGAATGAATGAATAGTTGTTATTCTGATCTGACCTCTGACCCTTTATTCATTTAATATCTGATTTCATTTGTTACTAAATAAAAACAGAAACTTTAAGTCTTCATCAGAATTTCATCAAACTTTGTGAACATTGTTTCCTTGGATGAATCGATAAAGGCTCCGAAACACATGCTGCGTTTATTCGCCCTCAAATTCACTGAGGGCGTGACGGCTGCACCCTGAACTTTTGGAAGGCAGCAGCGTGCATCACGTCATGTGACGAGGACCAACCAATCACAGCTGACATCACCATCATCATCATCACCACCATCACCACCATCATCACCATCACCATCATCATCATCATCATCATCAGTGAGAGTAGTTGTTTCTGTGATGATCTGGAGAATTCAAGGTTGAAGCCGATCACAGAGTTCTTTCTTAATGCATGTTTAATTGGGAGCTCTGATCAACATGGCTTCAGGCAGAAGCTGTGTGATACGTGTGAACAGAGAGACACAGCTTGTATCGGATGGTGGCATGTATGCTAAAACCTAAAATGGTGCCTTGACACGTTTAACTTGACGTTGGGCCAACTAAAATTAGTCTAACTTGTCCATTCATCAGTTAGCCTCGCACTTCTGACACCATGTCGTCTGCCATGTCGGAACATGATCCCCAGGGGTCTTGACCAAGTATCCACTGGTCAGTGGGGACGTAAAGATACATACTAACACACTGTTCATCTCTAACTTCACGTTATTGTATTAAACTACTGTATTTTGCTGTTTGACTCCAACAAACTACCGAGATGTTTTGGTTTGGGTGATTTGGATGTAGCCATGTGTCAGTCAGTCTCTGAGCTCTGATTATTGATTATCATTCAATGTTTGACTTGTTTTGTGATTTCTTATTAAAACGATAATTAGATAACTGCTGCTAAGCTAACGTGTCACCCTTCGCAGGTGTCTGGAACTCCGCCCCAACAACCTGCCGGCTCTCATGGCGCTTGCCGTCAGCTTCACCAACGTCGGCATGCAGCGTGAGGCGTGCGACGCTCTGCGCCGCTGGATCAGCCACAACCCCCGATACAAACACCTGGTGGTGGAGCGCAGGAGCCCGCTACAGGGCTCCCCGGCCACACCTCGCAGGGGCCCCCACAACTCATCACCAGCCAGGTACGAACACCTGAGGGACGTTAGATCAGACTCACTGAATCATCATAAGCCCAGTATCCCTCCTCGACTCCTTGACTCCTTCATCCTCAATCACTTGACCCAGAAATTGATTGAGACATTTTGATGTATCGATACGTTAAATGTGCTCAGAGGAGTCGAGGAGAGAGGAGAGGATACACAAGTGCACCCTTCACAGAAGTCTTTTACCGACCAACACCCTTCCTGATATTACACGAAAGACAGGTTAACTTATATTGCCCCCCCCCCCCCCAGGTTTCAGGCTCAGGAAAATTTTTCACTTTAAACCCTGAGTCTGTCTGTCTGTCAGAGAGTCTGTCTGTCTGTCAGGTGAATGAAACATGGATGTGAGATCAGGTGTTGGGATGAACCCCCGGAGTCTCAGCTGCCATCTCAATGGAGACAACTCCATATAGAGCTGTGGCATTAAAACCCTCTGTGTGTGTGTGTGTGTGTGTGTGCAGGTGTGAGCTGCAGGACGTCCTGCTCCTCTTCCAGGATGCGGCTCTGTTGAATCTGGACTGTGTGGATCCGGACCTGCAGACCGGACTGGGCGTCCTCTTCAACCTCAGCTCTGACTTTAACAAGGCTGTGGAGGCGTTCACTGCAGCGCTGTCTGTCAGACCACAGGTGACACACACACACACACACACACACACACACACACACACTGTATGTGTTCTGAGCTCACTGCTCTGTTCTGCTGTTTGCAGTCATTACATCACATCATCATTACTGATTATTATCAGAGATTTAATCACCAATAACTGACTTTTGATATCCACACATGATCAATATTGAGCTATTTGGTCAAAATGTTGTGATATTCATGTCCCTCTGTCGCACAGCTCACCTACGTGTCTGTGTTTCACAATACAAACGTATATACATATATACAAACACATATATATATATACATATATGTGTTTGTATATATATATGTATGTATGTATATGTATATATATATGTATATACATATGGAAGTGACCCGGTACTGCTGACAAAAAGCTGTGGCAAAGGGTGAACACTGACCTGACCCTGACCCTTGAGCAACTTCAAGGGACATTGGAGAAAAAGTTGGAGAGAATGGGAGACATCATCTACCAGTATAGGGCAGAACATTTTGGAATTCAAGAGGTGAAAAGTGCAAAAAAGGCTCCAACCCCACCAGTTTCCAGGAGGCAACAAGAGATCAAGCTCCTCATTCAAGAGAGGAGACAACTCAAGAAGCGGTGGAAAAAGGCCTCTGAAGCAGAAAAGAAGGGGATAACCGCTCAGCAAGCTGACATTAAGATCCGCCTGGCATCCCTCCGCAGAGCAGAGAACTTGCGGAAACGCAGAAGGTGTAAAGAACAAACAAGAACATGGTTCTACAAAGATCCCTTCAAGTTCTTAAAAACCCTCTTTACCAAAGAGAAAACTGGAACTCTAAAAACAACTAAAGAAGACCTGGAGCAGCACCTGAAAACAACTCATTCTGATCCAAGATGCCATGAACATCTGGCCATCCCTTCGGACATCCCACCAATTGACTCCCCAGAACATCAATTTGAGAGCGGCCCAAGATCGCACCAACCGGGCGCAAATGGAGACCAGCAACAGCAGTGGGGGAGGCAACATCAGCCCTCAGACATGCTGACATTTAGGGGCATGTTCAGCAAGGAAGAGGAGGCCTTGGACTTGCACCTAGTTGCCCAGCTTGGGGTAAGGTCACTGCACCAGAACGGAGGAAGATGGTGGTGGAGGAAGTACGCCATCAGGAAGAGGCTGCAAGGTGGGCCAAGGCAGTTTCCCTTGGCAAACAGGGACAGTGGACTCGATGGGATGCCATGGAGATGAGGAAGTTCAGCTGGAAGGATGTGTTGGAAATGGAAGCAAGGAGCTTGAGCTTTGCAATCAGAGCTACCTACGACGTCCTTCCCACACCAACCAATCTTTATCAGTGGTTTGGTGAAGATCCAGGGTGTGCCCTCTGTTCCATGCCAGCCTCCCTCCGGCACATACTGACAGGGTGCAAAACCAGCCTCACCCAAGGGCGGAACACTTGGTGTCACAACCAAGTTTTAAAGACCCTAGCATCCACCCTGGAGGACTAGTGCGCTACCATCAATTCCCAACCACCACCAGTTTCCAACCCCTCATGGACAACAGCCTTTGTCCGTGAGGGGGCAAAAATAAGCAGGAGCAGCTTCACACCATCTGAGAGAGGCAAACTTGGCTTAGCCCGTGACTGGAAACTGCTGGTGGATATCGGACGGCAGCTTGTGTTCCCTCCAGAGATCGCCGCCATCACCTTAAGACCTGACTTGCTACTCTAGTCCCCTTCTCTAAAGAAGATTTACATCATTGAGCTCACCGTACCCTGGGAAGATTCAGTGGACGAGGCATATGAGCGAAAACACCTGCGCTATGCCTAACTAGCTGCTGAAGCTCAACATTGTGGCTGGAAAACAGAAGTCCGCCCAGTGGAGTTTGTGTGCAGAGGGTTTGTGGCAACATCTACCACCAAACTACTGAGGGACCTGGGAATCAGGGGCCAGAGCCAGCGCTTGGCCATCAAAGCTGCATCGGAGGCAGCAGAGAGAAGCAGCCAGTGGCTCTGGCTGAAAAGGAAGGATCCCTGCTGGTCTCCAAATAGCAATAATTGATCATAAATGGCAATAAATAATCATGAATAATTGGGCATGGGATGCAAACTCAGGACTGATCACCCTGTAGCTGGCTGCCTTTGGTGAGGGTGTATAGTGTCAATGGCCAAAACAACCCAGGAACCAAAGGAACACTACTGCATCCCAAATTTACAACTTAATCTTAGGTCATATCTACTGTTCGCCAATTAACTCTTGTATGTGCTTGCACAATGGATTTTAACATCTTGTCCCATGTGTTTTGGTGTTTTGTCAAGAATCATGAAAAAAAGTCAGTATAGCATGTCGTCAAGAATCATGAAAAACGTCATAGTATAGCATGTCGTCAAAAATGATGAAGAAACGTCATAGTATAGCATGTTGTCAGAAATGATGAAGAAACGTCATAGTATAGCATGTCGTCAAAAATCATGAAAAAAAGTCATAGTATAGCATGTCGTCAAAAATCACGAAAAAATATAGTATAGCATGTCGTCAAAAATCACGAAAAAACGTCATAGTATAGCATGTTGTCAAGAATCATGAAAAACGTCATAGTATAGCATGTCGTCAAAAATCATTTAAAAACGTCATAGTATAGCATGTCGTCAAAAATCAAGAAAAACGTCATAGTATAGCATGTCGTCAAAAAAGATGAAAAATGTCATGGTATAGCATGTCGTCAAAAATCAAGAAAAACGCCATTGTATAGGATGTCGTCAAAAATCAAGAAAAACGTCATAGTATAGCATGTCGTCAAAAAT
>NW_026078728.1:7782-8710 GCF_006386435.1 Epinephelus moara | reverse complement strand
TTCTTCCTCATTAATAAAACCCTTCATGTAAAAACTGCATTTTGTGTTTACTTGTGTTATCTCTGACTAATGTTTAAATTTGTTTGATGATCTGAAACATTTAAGTGTGGAAAACATGCAAAAAAGTAAGAAATCAGGAAGGGGGCAAACACTTTTTCACACCACTGTATTTTTTATATGTATTAATGTAACAGTAGAGAAATTATGAATAAATATTGTGGTCAAACGTGGCATTACATCTGTCACGATGCTATGAGGCCCAAAAGACTTTTCCTCATTGACTTACATGGCAAAAGAGATGTCAGTGGATACATTTTCTTAAGCGTCACAAGCCCCCAGAATGACTTGTTTTACTATCAGGATTTGATCCCTTCAGTCCAATAACATTCAGAAAGTCTAAGAAAGAGCTGCATGAATAAATCATGGTATCCCCAGTCAAGTTGATTGTTTGTTGGCCCTGTTTAACAGCTCAGTGCCAGATGTACACCTCCACTGCTATGTTAGCTTGCATTAATGAGGCAGACACTAAACAGACCATTTGCCTGAAGGAGAGTGGCAGATGGTCCTTTAGCGCTGCGTCTAACCTGTGAAATGCATGTATGTAATGCTGTGTTTTTTGCCTGTCACCAGCTCTACTGCTGAATGCTGCATTGATGTCTGTCAGTGCTCATGCTGTTGTCATGTGTTTCAGGGCATCTATGTCCTCCAGGACAACAAGTTCCGATTACTGAGTCAGCTGTCAGCTGGTAAACAGTACCTGGAACATGCCCCAAAGGTGCTTACTATGATTTCATTAGACTTAATGACTCTGTAGTGGTCTGTTGCATAAGGCTCTCTTTCCTCTCACACAGTGTTTCTTTTAGTGAGGCAGCTGATACCAGGCCAGCAGGGCGTGTGTATATGTATATGTATGTGTATGTGTATGTGT
>NW_026078728.1:0-6346 GCF_006386435.1 Epinephelus moara | reverse complement strand
TGTGTGTGTGTGTGTGTGTGTGTGTGTGTGTGTATATATGTATATGTATATGTATATATAGCCAGCTTGACCTTGCTATCAGACAGCCCTTTCCAAAGGGGAACTAAAGCTGTTATATTCATCTATGCTCTTTTCAAAGCTGTCAGTTTTTCTCTTTTCCGTTTTGTCTTTGACAGGAACAGTGATTTTAGTTAGCTGAAGAGGGGAGAGCTGCTGGTCTCCCCAGTGCCTCTGTTAGTTAGTTTGTGTTATTGTGTGACTTAAGTAAATCTGAACTAACACTTAATCCTGTGGATTGCTAGGATATCTGTACTCATCTATTGAAACAGATGACTGTCTGTCTCTGCAGTATCTGGCCTTCACCTGTGGTCTGGTGAGAGGAGCTCTGTCCAACCTGGGAGTGAAGAGTATTGTGACTGCTGAAGTGTCCGTCATGCCAGCATGTAAGACAGGCATCATTCATCCATCATCCACATACAGACAAGAAAGAGTAACTCTACTTCTTGCCTTTGTTCAAGAGCTTTTAACTATATCTCTGTCATTATCAGTGAATTGAGTTTTTTTTACCATGCTGAGACAAACTCCATCTGCTGAGGAATGCCATGAGATGGTATTGAAAGTTTGAGGAAAAAGTATATTAAGTAGACCATTAGGGTTGGGTCGGTTCTCGGTAATACCAATTCGGTCCGGTACTCCATCTTGGACCGGGTTTTATTTTTTGAGACCGACTGGACCGCATACTCGGGCAGGACGTACTCGGAGTGGACGCTGCGGAGGTCCGCCAGGTAAAAGTGGATGTCCGCAAGCCCTGTGCGTGCAAAGCACGACCGCGCGGACTTCGCTCCTCGTACCAGTGTCACACAAAAGACTGTTCGGCATGTATTTTTCACATCGCGGGGATTTTTCACGGACATTTTTACATGTAGTCCGCTCCGCTTATAGTACGCCCGAGTCTGTGGGCACCTGTGTCTGCCTCTTCGCCAAGCACACAGCAAGCAGGAGAGAGAGGGGGGTGGGGCGGGGACTGAGCTAGGAGGTGCGAGTGTGAGTGCGCATGCGCCTCTGCCTGGAGTTTGTTTAATAGTGACGGGGAGTGATAATGGTGGACAATTTAGTCTCGATGAAATCAAGGAATGCGCCACTGTGGCAACACTTTGGCTTTGAGCCAGACGAAGGAGGCAACCCTTGTTTGCACTGATTGAGTAAGCTGCAAAATTTATTTGTAAGGAATAAAAGAAACAACTTGTTACTGTCACTGTGTTGTCCTAAGGTCGTTTTTTATTTTAAATGTGTCAATTGCGCCCCCAAGTGGCGAAAATCCGGTATTACCGACTTGATGCGGTTTTTTACAAAAACTGGACCGTTTTTTTTTTTTCTCATACCGACCCAACCCTATAGACCATGAGTTAGGACTTTTTGCCAAACTTTTTTTTTCAGTGTTTTTAACGGAGCCCAGTTGGTGTTGTTGGAAAAAAAAAAGATTCTCTCAATAAGATAATTTTTGCTCTCACTTTAGTAATTTGTGCTCTGGACTCAATACGTTGTGCTTTGATTTAATATTTGTTTTTGGTTTTAGACTTTCAAGCTCCATCTCTCCCTCTCTCTCTCTTTGCCCAAACAAAACCACAGAGCCACCCCTTAATGAAAACTATATAGTAGCTGTACAGGGTAACTGCTGCCTCCTTACACAGGACAGCATCTGAGCTTCAGGCTTTTTCCCCACATTCCAGCTCTGAGACCAAAGCCACAATTTGTGTAGCTTTGGTTGGCAAACACTAATGTAGCTCTGGGTGAACCAGCTCGTGTTGAGTGGATTCCTTGTAATGTGCCATCAAAAGTAGGCGTTGCACAATGCATAACAGAACAGTAGTAGCAAAATAGTGGATTGCATTGATTACTTGTGAACTTTTGTTTCACAATTACAGATATTTGTTTATATCCAAAAAACAATACTATATATACTATAAATCAGGGTTCCCACAGTCACGAATTTCCTGGAAAAGTTATGATATTTGAAAAAGTGTTTTCCAGGCTTGGAAATGGTTTGAAATGAACATAATGTTACAATAGTTTTGTACAAGGGAGGATTAGGGCCATGTCAAAAAAAAAAAATAAATAAATCTTAGATTTCGACAATAAAGTCATAAATCTATGAGAATAAAGTCATAAATCTATGAAAGTAGATACGTTGAGTAGCAGTATAAAAAGTGTAAAAGTGTGGTCAAAAAGTGTTGGGGGTGACAGTAATATAAATTCAAGCAGTACCATTTACCATTATACCTGGCTGTGGCTCAGAGGTAGAGCGGGTTGTCCACCAACCGAAAGATCAGCGGTTCGATCCCAGGCTCATCCAGGCTGCATGTCGAAGTATCCTTGAGCAAGATACTGAACCCCAAATTGCTCTCGATGGCTGTTCCATCGGTGTGTGAGTGTGTTAAAACTGAGGAGCAGGTGGCACCTTGTATGGTAGCCTTGGCCGCTAGTGTATGAATGTGTGTGTGAATGGGTGAATGTGACTCGTAGTGTAAAAAGCGCTTTGAGTGGTCACTAGATGACTAGAAAGGCGCTATACAAATGCAGGTCAATTTACCATGTTACCTAACTTTCAAGTCTTAATCTCTGACTTTTTTCTCCTAATATTACAAGTTTAATCTCGTAATACTTTGGAGATTTACAACTTTATTCATGAAATCTACTAAATATGTTTATAAAAAACAAAACGTAAAACATGTCTACCATTATGCAAAATGCTTTCCTTGTATTATTAGGATCACATAATACATATAGACCAGAGCTGGCAATGCGTCATTGTCAACCGTTGTCTGAAAAGAATCAGAAAATGCTGAAAACTGTTGCGTAGCAGGTTAGATGAGACTTTAACACTGAGATTTGAGACAAATAAAATATTCACTGTCACTGTGGTAAATGGCTAAATGATGCTGGTGACAGTTAACTACTGATGGATGGCTAACGTTAATTTGAGTGGGAAACAATTATTATTTTTTTTTACCAAGAAATAAAAAATGTGGCATGGCCTTGATGTTTTGTGAAGTACCCCTGTGTGCTGGCCTGGTCTGTTGCCATATGCAGTTTGTTGGCGGCTGGAATGTCTAACAAGCGAGGAAAGTTAGCATACCTTAGCAGTTTGCCTATCCCCAAATGCCTGTCAAGTGCTTGTTTAATAGAGTGCTCCAGGAGTGATGATGTTTTACTGTAGGCCGACCCAAAAACTGGATCCTCCAGGTAAACTTCTACCTTCAGTAAGGTGTGTTTGAGGTGTGTTTGTGACAGTAATCCCTGATATTACTGCAGAGCTTTATTCAGATCAACATGTTTGGGAACTTCTCCCATTGTCTTCTCAAAACGCCTATGGGATTTTTTCATTGGCTTTTGGGTTATTGCAGAAAATAAGCCCTGTAGCAAACTAACATTTACGATACTCAGACATTTTGTTCAGCAAGATAATCTTCACAAATGAACCCCACTTTTATGACGTTTGAAGTGTAAATGCAGTCATCAGAAGTAAAAAGCTAACATTAGGCTATAAATGAACTACAGCACAGTCATATGACTTAATGTCACCACCACAACAAGGCTGTAAAGCTGTGTTTGGCGTGATGACATTCTATAGTCTCATATAACCACTTGTTAGCAACCACCTTTTTTGAAACACAATGAAGATTTAGAGTTAACGAGTAGGGTATTTATTGACGTATTTTATGTTGTCAAACAAAACGTGAAAGTCTCTTGTGTTAACCACAGACCTTATTTCAGTCATCTAACCAAAAACCTGATAAAAAAAACCCCATTTGACAATTGAGATCAGGGAACAGGAAGTGCAAAAATGCTGACTCATTTCCAGGTTTTAGGACTCATTCCTGCACCACTCTTTAATGTACGACTGTATCGATACATAGGCCTACCCCTTTAAAGTACTTCATAATAAAGTCATGGAAATTTGGTGAAATGTATGGAAAAGTTTTGAAAATTCATGGGTAAAAATGTTTGGGAGTCATGATTGATGAGACCACTGTGCGACATTTTCTCGACTTCTCAGTTGTTGTCTTCTCCTTCCTCTCCTTCCTCGGTTTTGAACCTTTTTTGGGGGGGCGGGGGATCGAAATGCTCTGAACACTTCAAAATTAGGTGTAGAAACCGGAACGGAACGTGTTCCATGATAGTTGAAAAAGGGTGAGTGACACCTCACTGTCTCTGTTGGTGCATTGCTGCATTTCTTGTCTTCTTATAGCCCCCTGTTGATCAGTGAAGTAGTGTGAAACCATCAGCATGTGTTGTCCACCATGACATAAAAAACCCTGTTGCCTCTGTCCTCAGCTATGCTTTCACAGAAGCTCTTGGAATGGCAGTTTGACCAAAGTTACTAAACCACCTGAGCCACGTTACTGTTGTTGAGCCTCATTTCCCCCAACTGGACTGAACCGTGGTTCAGTACGGTTCGGTCAAGTTCAGTTCAGTTTGTTATACATTAGAATGGGCATTTTTGCATTTCCATTGTCAAAAGTTGTAGATGGTACCAATAGAACTGTTCTGTTTTGTGCTATTTTTTCGTCATCCCTCTGTTTAGATACCAAGCACACTGTGCTCATTAAAAGGTGGCACTAGAGGCTCAGATTGTTGTCACACTTGCTCTTCAGGGATGCAGTGCACAAAGTCGCTGTTTTTGTAAATGCCCATTGATTGGGACAGAGCCTCTAAACACTCCAGCCTGTTTTGTCTTTGTTTGAAAATGTGGGCGTGTAAATGTTTGGCAAAAACATGGTTTTATTGTACAGTGGCATAAGATCATAGGTAGGCTCTTACTATTTCCTTTGTTTTATTTATTATAATATTTGTGTATGATTATTTTATATTTCAATAACTGTACAGCACTTTGGTCAACTGAGGTTGTTTTTAAATGTGCTTTATAAATAAAGTTTGACTTGACTTGACTTGAGGTAGACTTTACACTCTGACCACAGACTGTGTACTGTATCAACCCAACATAGACTGCACTGCAGTACAACAGCCCAGCACTGCCCTTTCAAATCATTATTTAAAGTCAAATCTGTGTCACAAAGCTATTGGCTCTATTCTGTGTTAATCATGCTGAGGTTTGGGCTGTTGTGTTGGACTGCTGTTTTTAGAGAGGGATCTCCATCATCTCGTTCAACCCTATTTTTAAGTTGAGGTGGAAAAATCTTGGAAACATATCCAAGCGAAAGAAAATGGTTTGTTTTTATTCCTGAATAAGAACAAAGAGTGTGCTAACACATGCTTTCTTCTCTTTCTGTTCTGTATATCTGCAGGTAAATTCCAGGTCATGATCCAGAAAATATAGCGACCAACTGAGGCCACTCTGCACTCCCTTCCTCCCTGCCTTCATATATCTTTAAGTTTTTGTCATTGAAGGGAAACGCTGCCCAGTGAAATATAGTTCTCTGTACACTTTGGATCACAATTACAGATGCTGTTATGAAAGTTTGTCCCGACTTCCAACATCCAGAGTCCTGTTTAATGATAACAGTTATTTGAGGAAGAGTGATTCCTGTTGACGCTGCCATTAATCATAAGTGGACAAACACTTTCCACTGCCAAGACACTTTCTGAGTATATAGTTATGTCTCTGTTCTATAAAGTCTATGTTTCTCACTAAATTAGTGTGTGAGTATTGTCATTATGGAAGTGCTTTGGCACCCTCTAGTGGCACAACAGTATACTGCACAATCAGTTTGAATTGAGACAGTAAACTGTTAATCCATTTTAAAAATGACTGAAATATATTGAGTTATAAACACATTTGCTAGAATTTATCAGTTATATTGTCCCCACCCTACCAGTTAGCTCTGCTTAGAACTTGAGTGCTTTACAGTAAGCTTTAAAATAAATAAATAAAATGGGGCCCAGCTGAGCTGCATAGATGACATGTGGCGACAGTCAAAGGCAGACAGAATTCACATGGAGAACATGCCAAAATGTGTTTTGATAAAAAGATAAGTAGATGAATGAATAAAGACGTTTGCCTGTGATAACAGTGCTCCCCATAAAGACACTCATTGTAGAACTAGTAATGATCTGCAGTACCATTGTAGCATTAAAATGTCCAAACTGTATGTACATACATGTATTATAGATGGATTTTGTTGTTATTAAGGTTGAATCTGTTGCAATAAATTATGGCGCTATATTTGTGTCTTTATTACATGCGAGAAAACAAATGATATGAGAGGGGAAAAAAATGTTTGAGAGAAAAAAAAATATTTGAGAGAAAAGGTTTTCACACTCATAGCAAAAACTAATAATATTTGAGAGTAAAAAAAGTTTTGAGAGAAAGTATTTTGTCATAGAA
>NW_026078727.1:0-1042 GCF_006386435.1 Epinephelus moara | reverse complement strand
TTACAAGTTCTAGCCCTATTTGCTCTTACACTGTTAAATAAATTTTCATTCTGACAATTCTGCAGACATCCCCTGAGTGTAATCTTTCATTTGATATCAAGTTTGTGTATGTGGTCCTTGTGGTTGTGGAGATATTTCACTTTTATTGTGGGCAGGTCGTGTTAAGCAGGAAACCTTAAAATTTGCTTAAAATTGCTTCCAAAACTCACAAAAATAATTTTTCAGGTTGACAACCACCCTAGAATTTCACTTATAGGTCCCTTCTAACTAAAAAAATAGGTTGTCATCTTGTACCCAAACATGTCCGCAAAAGTCTTAACGGAAGCACTTTTCAGAATTGGCCCCCTGACTATAATACTAATCCCGTGCGAATAGACCAGCAGTAAATATGTGTGTTAGGGCTGTAAAAAAAAAAAAATCGACGTTAGAAATATATTCGAATATAGCCTATATATTTTTTTATAAGTTCTAACCTAAATTTGATAATTCGAATATCATTAATAATTAATTAATACTATCAATAATGTTGTATATCACGGCGAATCCCGTTCGGGCGGAAATGGCTCGCGCACAAACCGGGCCAGAGAGGGACGCAGCGATGGAGGGAGAGGCGCGGGCGGAGGAGCCCGCTGCGCCAACACCACCCACTGCGCTGTCCGCGATGTGTGACCTGTTCGGGGAGACATACAGGGAGAGTGTTGCACCTGCTGCCTCCCTGCCTACCCTTTTTGAAGAAGAGATGAAACGTTACCAGAATGAATGGAAAACTACAGGCGCACTGAAGTATCCAAGTATCGAATAACAAGGCAGAAGTTGATCATACCTGGCACTTCAGTGAGGTCAGAACGGGTGTTTTCATCTGAGTGTCACATTCATATTGCGCCAGCAATAAGCATCTTATTTTTTGTTTTTTGGTTTTTTTTTGTTAAAAAAAAAAAAAAGTTAAATAAATAAATAATAATAATAATAATAATAATAAATTCTAATATTATTTGAACTTTACTAAATTAATTCGAAAATATTCGAACTCAATTTCATGGTG
>NW_026078726.1:0-1457 GCF_006386435.1 Epinephelus moara | reverse complement strand
TAGACCTACAAAACAAAGATGTGATGCATTATCCTTTCCAGTGTAATAACAAAAGGTATGTTTAAATGCTGCTGATACTGGTATTTGGCTGTAGTTTTAATCATAGTCCTTTTATAAAGACTTGTATTAGTTTTTATAAACAGTTTAGGGATTTGATTTTGGTTCCACTGATGTACTGATTAGTTCTTATTAGTCAGTTAATATTATAATTAGTCTAACTTTAGCAATGCATGTTGACTTTTTAAAAATAAATAAATAAATCTTCACTGTTACCTATTGAGAAACACTCTGTAGTGTTGTGTTGTGTTGTTTTTGGATATAACAACAATATCCTTAATCTGATAATTGTGGAGCTAGAACAGTGACAGTTAATTCTGGCAATTAAAAAAAAATACTTGAACTGAAAAACAGAAGTCTTGGCATTGAAACACCTGTATTGGAAAAGTTATACTGACACTGAAACAAGTATCAGCACTAGAAAAAGTTCCAATAAAAAACACTGATATTAAAAAATCATGACAATCATGCCTACTGAGAATTCTTTGGCCGGAAAACATCAGTAGAGAAGTGTGTGGCTGAGCTATACTATGTAAGAAATCTAAAGCAAATAGTCGTAAAATCCTCCTAATATGTCACAGAGACTAAGGAATAATGTTCATATAACATACTGATCTAACCAACAACAATAGTACAGCCAGAATATTCGTATTTAAAAAACATTTTTACAGTCCGCAAATCATGTTTATGTTTTGAATTGTGTTTTGGCGTTTTGGCCTGTTGCGCCACCCACCGCCGTCTACCAGTCACACAGTCAGTAGAGTCTCAGCATCAGTTACAGTTAGGCCTACCACTGAACAGCAGCATGGCAAGCAGCATTAGCAGTGTCCCGGTACATAGCATTAGCAGCCGGCTTCTCCTCAGCTGTATCCCGGCAGCAGCGTTAGCAGCAGAGAAGCCGGACTTGCTCGAACGGTCCGCTGGAAAACCGAAGATCAAGGACGCGGCGACGCGGCCCTGCCACGGCAGCCGCCCGTGGGCAAACAAATCAGTTTCCTGCGTGCCACTGTCCAGCAACCTCGAATCGGTAGGGGAGGGGGGGCGGACACGACTCGCTGCAGTATTTTGAATTTGAGTGCAGTAACCGTTTTGGCCACATTCTTACATACCTTTTAGACAACCCTGAGCCTGCACGGCAACACACAGCACCACTGAAGTAAGCTCTGAAAATTTTCTCTTTCTCATTTGGCTCGTGGTAGTTACATGTCACATCATGTTTTGTTTTTTGTTTTTTTGTCTTTTTTTATTGACAAGATACAAACAAAGCAAACAATAGACACACAAATTACACAATTAAACAAAAAACAACAACGAAAATAAAACAACCAAACAAAAAATAAATAAATAAAAATTATACCAGCATCTGGGTCCGTGTACCTTCCGTTCATTCTATTTCCAAT
>NW_026078725.1:0-2833 GCF_006386435.1 Epinephelus moara | reverse complement strand
TTTGCAGTAGAGTAAACTTAGAGGCTGTTCGCTCTCCCGTAGCATCATTAATACAGGAAATACAACAAGAGATGATTTCATGTCTTTCATGTTCAAGAAAAGTACTTACCAGGAATTGCAAGGCGGATACAGAACACTAATGGCTATCTTTATATTAACAATGGGTGAAATGTCTTCATGCTGTGAAAGGAGGTGTTTGTAGTAATGAAGTCACAGTAAATGATCACCTGACTCTGCAGCTCCCCTCAGCTATACAGTGTTTTAGCTTTAATCAGCTGATTGTTTTAGTTTACCCAAAACAGTTTTAGTTCACTCTCACTGCATTCATCAGCTTTCAGTGGAAAAGCCCTTAAAATTGTAGGGCGGATCTTAGTAAAGAGACGACGAAAGCTGCCCAGGTAAAAGTGCACAACTAGCAAACTATTGGCACACAGGAAAAAAATAAATGAATAAATTACAATACACACACACACACACACACACACACACACACACACACACACACACACACACACACAAATGAAATAAAATAAGATGAAATGAAATGAAATAAAATAAAGAAAGATAAAATAGAATAAAATAAGATAAAATACGATGAAATAAAATAGAATATAATACAATGAAATGAAATGGAAAAAAATAAATAATAAAAATAATAATAAAATAAAATAAAATATATGTGTGGCTGTGGTAACAATGAAAGTGAAAGGGGTTATTTGTAGCCATTGCAGGCCATGTAAAGTTGCTGACCCCAATTCTAGTGCAACAGCAGCAGGAACTTTAACCCTCAGTGGTTTCCTCTCATAAACACTGATCAGGCTGCATGTACTGCTGCCTGGAACTGAACCTTGAAAAGACAATTTTGCCTGTTGTGGAAGAAGCTAACAATGAGATGAGGGAAGTGCTTCAGTAAATACTGTTTCTCAGATTCAGATTTAGTTGTTTGNTGTGTATGATGTCCTGCCTCAGTGCACTTAGAGATTAACTGCAGAGATCATGTCTTCATCTTTGACTGTGTTTCTCTGCGTTATAAATAATCATGTAAAACTGAATGATTTGCACATTTCTCCACACCTCTGTTTACTTTGGCATAACCTGAAATAACCATAAAAAGGGACAGACATTAAAAAGTCCTGAAAAAGAAGTAAACATATCAGAAACATGTGATGCAGAATAAGTCTTCAGTTTGAAATGGCAGTAAAACAGTCAAAGTTTAGTCTGTAACATTTTGTAAAGTTTGTTTACACGCCCCCAGCCAAAACCAAAAATAAGTTAGAACTATAAGTTAATCTTTGTCTCACACTGACTTAAAGTGTGATGGCATGAGAACAGACGTAAGAAAGCTGTTGAGCCCTAAAGTCCCCCAGTTGAGGGACCTCTAGAGCTGCTAATAAAGGCCTGGTGTGTATCAATACACTGATCAGAAGAATATAGTGATGTTGCCCATCAAATTTAACAGCAGAACCTCAGCTACAAGGCTGTAAAAAGAACTTTTTACATGCCCCAAACTCAGTTTTAACATCAACTAAATAAACAACAATAACAACTAACTCCAACAGCACCGATATCCTGACCCACTCCGTATATTTCGGGCTCTAACTCGACCACATGTTATTCAAAACACACACACTGAGACTCCACTCTTTCCACATGTATACTCCAAATCACTCTCCCTTTAACCATCACAGAGCTACAGCCCAAAGAACAACAACAACAGAAATCTCTTTGCCAAAATATATTTGTAATATGGCTCTTAACTTATTAATTTCTGTTCATTCACGCTCCCTTCGCGTACTACCGAAAGTTGTCCGTCATTCAAATGAATCTGGGCGGAAAAAAAGGTTCCGGGGGAACAAAAACAATGACCACTCACAGCAGCCGACATCTCCCCACAACGCGTTCTGCTGACTCTGATTGGCTTACAGTGCTGTCAATCTTGTGTTGGTGGGTATAGCGTCATTCTATTGGCTCTAACAAATCAAACGAGGTGTCAATCACTCAAATCACCCAAGCCGTCGCGGAGATACGGGCCTCCAAAGCTCAGAATAGAAACAGGTTCAAATGTAGTAGGTGCATATTGGTCAGTTTGGAGTGGGAAATAGAGTAAAAAAACGAAACAGACAGTTCTATGTTTATCAGTAGGGATTTACAGAAACAAAAAATGAAAGATACAGGATTGTACATGACAAAAATCACATGCAAACAAGGTGCAATTTTGGAGAGCTCGTCTGAATTTTCTGCACTAAAACCTCTCTTATATTGTTCTGCTTCACTTTATCAGAATCAACCTTTGCAGGGTTAATGTTCACATATTGTACTATGATATGATAGAGGTTTAGAGCTGCTGCTGCATCATTCCAAAGGGATACTCATTCTAAAAATGCTTTTTTTTTTTTTTGGCGAACCTCAAAATATTTCATTTGTGCTGTGTGCCATCTTCATTTACTCCTCACATATAACACATATACTGATATTTACACATCTTAACAAATCTCACATGACACCAAAAGTATTCAAATAGACCTTGTGGTTGCAGAGATATATTCATTTCATTATGGATATGCAATTTGTGTGCAGAGGCCTATAAAATAGGGTCAGGTACCATCAGGTTTAAATAACATTTCACACACTGAAGCTCCTTCAGTACAAATGAAAGTCTGTCTCCTGATGTTCTGAGTCTGATTGTGGTTCCTGATGTGCTCTGTGTTACAGTGATACAGGGTCACTATGGCTGGGGAGTGACTTACACCTCTACTAAGATCTGTGCTGTAAAAGGATCAACAGTGGAAATACACTGCAGCTACAGATACCCATCCAGAATAGATGGCCGTCA
>NW_026078724.1:0-1000 GCF_006386435.1 Epinephelus moara | reverse complement strand
CCCAGTGCCCAAGAGAAGAGGAATGCCTCTGTTGCAAGGAATGGGACCGGTTGCAGCCTTATTTTCAAGGTCTGGATGTGACCAAGGACGAGACACCTCCACCTGGAGTAGTATCCAGCTGGGCTTTATCTAGAGCTCGCGAGATATATTTCGGCCGCGCTTTGGAAAGCAGAGCTAAATGGTAAACAAACATGGCAGCACACCGGTGTTACACCGAAATCTGTGACCGTCGGAATCTGTGACCGCTGTACAGCCATCAGAATATGTGACCTCTGTGTTTCTATCTCTGTGATGATCCCAAATACAAATATATGTGTCCATATTAATGTGAGAGGATGACATAAGGATTGAAAACAGTTATTTTGAGGTTTAAACTCATTATTATGCAGATTCAGTGAGGTCACATATTCTGATGGCTGTGCATCTAACTCTTTACAGTTGAACTTTGAAATGAAAATACATCTGTCCAAATATTGAGGCAATAACAGAGCACCTGTGTCGATGTTTACTCATTTATTAAACTGTGCATACATTATCACACAAAACGTTGTTATAATAAAAGTAATTTACAACATCTACCTTAAGGCTATCTACTTTCCATTGCCATTGTTGATGGCCACACACACGCAGACAATGTGCAACATTGCCCCCTGCGGTCACAGATTCCGACGGTCACAGATTTCGGTGTAACACCGGTAAGGTAAGACAACACGTTTACATGTCGTTTTCTATATGTTCTCTGACATTTATCCTAACAATATGAGGTGGTCTTTGTGGAAAAAAAGCTTGTTTAGTGGACTAACTTTGCACTTGAAGGTTGCCCGTTCACTTATGTTTTAACAGGTCTGACGCTACTATGCGCCCCGGCTGTATCTAGGCTAACGGCTAACATGCTAACTATTATTTTTATGTCACTAGTCACCTGAAACAAATTTAGGACGATAGGAGACAGGTTGAAATAAACCGAAATTTCCCTTTAAGGTCCCTTTGATCTCTCCAA
>NW_026078723.1:5685-9000 GCF_006386435.1 Epinephelus moara | reverse complement strand
ATCATGATAATATGGTAATGCATTTGTCACGTCTCAGAGCAGTTTAGGTACTTTTCCTGCCCCACTGGACATGCAGTCTACAGAAATAATGTCTGGAACCCAATCCAGAATAGACAGTCTCTACCTTACTATCAAGTATTTCATTTTGTGTATACTTCAAATCATGCCTGATAACCCTTAATAGGGTAAATATGGAGGAGTTTTTTTTTTTCTTTCTTTCCAAGCAAAAGGTATAGTGGGAAACACATCAGACTGCATTTTTGGATGTTTTCGAATCACAGTCTCTGCCCTACTATACATTTTTTATTTGTGTATTCTTCATTACCATATGTACACCTTCTGCAATCCAACCCTTTCAGTAGGGTTTCATTTTTATGGCATACTGAACTGAACTATAACATTTATTACACTTGCCTTATTTACAATACTGTAAAAAAAAAAAAAAAAAAAAAAAACTTCCGGCACTTTTTACAACATTTTTATGACATGCTATACTATAACATATTTTCCATTTTGTGACGTCATATACTATGAAATACTTTGCAGCATTTTTTCAACATACTATACTATGACACATTTAATAACCTTCTTTACAACATACCATACTATGACACATTTTACTACATTTTTAAGACATACTATACTATGACATAATTTACAAAATTTTTATGACAAACTATACTATGACATATTTTGCAACATTCTTATGACATACTATACTATGACACATTTTACTACATTTTTACGACATACTATACTATGACATATTTTTCAGCATTTTTACGACATACTGCACTGTGACAGATTTAATAACATTTTTATGACATTTTATACTATGAAACATTTTACATTTGATCGACATAATATACTATAACATATTTTCAACATTTTAATGACATACTATACTATGACACAATTTACAAAATTTTTACGACATAATATACTATGACATATTTTCAACATTTTAATGACATACTATACTATGACACAATTTACATTTTTACGACATACTATACTATAACATATTTTCAACATTTTAATGACATACTATACTATGACACAATTTACAAAATTTTTACGACATAATATACTATGACATATTTTCAACATTTTAATGACATACTATACTATGACACAATTTACATTTTTACGACATACTATACTATAACATATTTTCAACATTTTAATGACATACTATACTATGACACAATTTACAAAATTTTTACGACATAATATACTATGACATATTTTCAACATTTTAATGACATACTATACTATGACACAATTTACAATATTTTTACGACATAATATACTATGACATATTTTCAACATTTTAATGACATACTATACTATGACACAATTTACAATATTTTTACGACATAATATACTATGACATATTTTCAACATTTTAATGACATACTATACTATGACACAATTTACAATATTTTTACGACATAATATACTATGACATATTTTCAACATTTTAATGACATACTATACTATGACACAATTTACAATATTTTTACGACATAATATACTATGACATATTTTCAACATTTTAATGACATACTATACTATGACACAATTTACAATATTTTTACGACATAATATACTATGACATATTTTCAACATTTTAATGACATACTATACTATGACACAATTTACAATATTTTTACGACATAATATACTATGACATATTTTCAACATTTTAATGACATACTATACTATGACACAATTTACAATATTTTTACGACATAATATACTATGACATATTTTCAACATTTTAATGACATACTATACTATGACACAATTTACAATATTTTTACGACATACTATACTATGACATATTTTCAACATTTTAATGACATACTATACTATGACACAATTTACAATATTTTTACGACATAATATACTATGACATATTTTCAACATTTTAATGACATACTATACTATGACACAATTTACAATATTTTTACGACATACTATACTATGACATATTTTCAACATTTTAATGACATACTATACTATGACACAATTTACAATATTTTTACGACATAATATACTATGACATATTTTCAACATTTTAATGACATACTATACTATGACACAATTTACAATATTTTTACGACATACTATACTATGACATATTTTCAACATTTTAATGACATACTATACTATGACACAATTTACATTTTTAGGACATACTATACGATGACATATTTTACAACATTTTTATGACATACTATACTATGACACAATTTACATTTTTAAGACATACTATACTATGACACATTTTACTACATTCTAATTACATACAATACTATAACACAATTTACATTTTTATGACATACTGAACTATGACAGATGTAATAACATTTTTATGATATTTTATACTATGACACATTTTACTACATTTTAATGACATACTAAACAATGACACGATCTAAACAATTTTAATGACATGCTATGCTAAGACATATTTTGCAGCATTTTTACAACATACTATACTATGACATAGTTTACTACATTTTTACAACATACTATACTATGACATACATCATTTTTATAACATACTATACTATGACACAATTTACAACATTTTTATGACATACTATACAATGACATATTTTTCAGCATTTTTACGACATACTATACTATGACACATTTTATTACATTTCAATGACATACTATACTATGACACAATTTACATTTTTACGACATACTGTATTATGACAGATGTAGCAGCATTTTTATGATATTTTATACTATGACACATTTTACTACATTTCACTGACATACTATACTATGACACAATTTACATTTTTACAACATACTGTATTATGACAGATGTAGCAACATTTTTATGATATTTTATACTATGACACATTTTACTACATTTTAATGACATACTAAACAATGACACGATTTAAACAATTTTAATGACATACTATACTAAGATATATTTTGCAGCATTTTTACAACATACTATACTATGACACATTTTACGACATTTTTACGACATACTATACTATGACATATTTTACATCATTTTAATGACATACTATACTATGACACAATTTACATTTTTACGACATACTATACTATGGCACCTTTTACTATATGACATATTTTTCAACATTTTTATGACATACTATACTATGACATATTTTGCAACTTTTTTTGACATACTATACTATGACATATTTTGCAACATTGTCATGACATACTATACTTTGACAAATTCAACAACTTTTTTATGACATACTATACAATGACCTATTTTGCAACATTTTTATGACATACTATACTATGACA
>NW_026078723.1:0-4878 GCF_006386435.1 Epinephelus moara | reverse complement strand
ACATTTTAATGACATACTATACTATGACACAATTTACAAAATTTTTACGACATAATATACTATGACATATTTTCAACATTTTAATGACATACTATACTATGACACAATTTACAAAATTTTTACGACATAATATACTATGACATATTTTCAACATTTTAATGACATACTATACTATGACACAATTTACAACATTTTTACGACATACTATACTATGACATGTTTTCAACATTTTAATGAAATACTATACTATGACACAATTTACAACATTTTAATGACATGCTATACTATGACATATGTTGCCACATTTTTACGACATCATGTACAGTGACAGATTTATTAACATTTTTATGACATACTATACTATGACACAATTGACAACCTTCTTATAACATACTATACAATGACATATTTTTCAGCATTTTTACGACATACTGTACAGTGACAGATTTATGAACATTTTTATGACATTTTATACTATGCAACATTTTACTACATATTAATGACATACTATACTATGACACAATTTGCAAAATTTTAATGACATACTATACTATGACATATTTTACTACATTTTAACGCCATAATATACTATGACACAATTTACATTTTTACGACATACTATACTATGACATATATTGCAACATTTTTATGACATACTATACTATGACAAAATTTACAACATTTTTATGACATACTGTACAATGACATATTTTTCAGCATTTTTACGACATACTGTACCGTGACAGATTTAATAACATTTTTATGATATTTTGTACTATGACATATTTTGCAACATTTTTATGACATACTATACTATGACAAATTCAACAACTTTTTTACGACATACTGTACTATGACATATTTAGCAACAGTTTTATGACATACTATACTATGAAAAATTTAACAACTTTTTTACGACATACTATAACTATACTATGACAAATTTTACATTATTTTTATGACATACTATACTGTGACAAATTTTACATTATTTTCACTACATACTATACTATGACAAATTTTACATAATTTTTACAACATACTATAGTATGACACATTTTACTACATTTCAATAACATACTATACTATGACACAATTTACATTTTTACGACATACTGTATTATGACAGATGTAACAACATTTTTATGAAATTTTATACTATGACACATTTTACTACATATTAATGACATACTAAACAATGACACGATTTAAACAATTTTAATGACATACTATTCCAAGACATATTTTGCAACAATTTTATGACATACTAAACAATGACACAATTTACAACATTTTTACGACATACTATACTATGACATATTTTACATCATTTTTATGACATACTATACTATGACCCAATTTACAACATTTTTGTGACATACTATACAATGACATATTTTTCAGCATTTTTACGACATACTGTACTGTGACAGATTTAATAACATTTTTATGATATTTTATACTATGCAACATTTTACCACATATTAATGACATACTATACTATGACACAATTTACATTTTTACGACATACTATACTATGACAGATTTTACATTATTTTTAGGACATACTGTACTATAACAAATTTTACATTATTTTTAGGACATACTATACTATGACATATTTTACATCATTTTTATGACATACTATACTATGACAAATTCAACAACTTTTTTATGACATACTATACAATGACCTATTTTGCAACATTTTCATGACATACTATACTTTGACAAATTCAACAACTTTTTAATGACATACTATACTATGACACAATTTACATTTTTACGACATACTATACTATGACAAATTTTACATTATTTTTAGGACATACTGTACTATGACAAATTTTACATTATTTTTAGGACATACTATACTATGACATATTTTACATCATTTTTATGACATACTATACTATGACAAATTCAACAACTTTTTTATGACATACTATACAATGACCTATTTTGCAACATTTTCATGACATACTATACTTTGACAAATTCAACAACTTTTTTATGACATACTATACAATGACCTATTTTGCAACATTTTTATGACATACTATGCTATGACTAATTCAACAACCTTTTTACGACATACTATACTATGACAAATTTTACATTATTTTAAGGACATACTATACGATGACAAATTTTACATTATTTTTATGACATACTATACTATGACAAATTTTGCAACATTTTCATGACATACTATACTATGACATATTTAACATCATTTTTATGACATAATATACTATGACACAATTTACATTTTTAAGACATACTATACTATGACACATTTTACTACATTCTAATTACATACTATACTATAACACAATTTACATTTTTATGACATACTGTACTATGACAGATGTAACAAAATTTTTATGATATTTTATACTATGACACATTTTACTACATTTTAATGACATACTAAACAATGACACGATCTAAACAATTTTAATGACATACTATGCTAAGACATATTTTGCAGCATTTTTACAACATACTGTACTATGACATAGTTTACTACATTTTTACGACATACTATACTATGACATACATCATTTTTATAACATACTATACTATGACATATTTTTCAGCATTTTTACGACATACTATACTATGACACATTTTACTACATTCTAATGACATACTATACTATGACACAATTTACATGTTTACGACATACTATACTATGACACATTTTACTTCATTTTAATGACATACTATACTATTACACAATTTACATTTTTATGACATACTATGCTATGACACATTTTATGACATTTTTAAGACATACTATACTATGACACATTTTACGACATTTTTAAGACATACTATACTATGACATATTTTACATCATTTTTATGACATACTATACTATGACCCAATTTACAACATTTTTATGACATATTTTTCAGCATTTTTACGACATACTGTACTGTGACAGATTTATTAACATTTTTATGACATTTTATACTATGCAACATTTTACTACATATTAATGACATACTATACTATGGCATAATTTACATTTTTTCGACATACTATACTATGACACATTTTACTACATTTTAATGACATACTATACTATGACACAATTTACATTTTTTCGACATACTATACTATGACATATTTTGCAACATTTTTATGACAGACTATACTATGACAAATTCAACAATTTTTTTTAAGACATACTATACTATGACATATTTTACATTTTAATGACATACTATCCTATGACGAATTCAACAACTTTTTTACGACATACTATACTATGACATATTTTACAACATTTTTACGACATACTATACTATGAAACATATTTTACTACAGTTTTACAACATACTATACAATGACATATTTTACTACATTTTTACGACATACTATACTATGACATATATTTTACTACATTTTTACGACATACTATACCATGACATATTTACTACATTTTTATGACATACTGTACTATGACATATTTTTCAGCATTTTTACGACATACTGTACTGTGACAGATTTAATAACATTTTCATGACATTTTATACTATGAAACATTTTACTACATATTAATGACATACTATACTATGACATTTTTTCAGCATTTTTACGACGTACTGTTCTGTGACAGATTTAATAACATTTTTATGACATTTGCAAAATTTTAATGACACACTATACTATGACATATGTTGCAGCATTTTTACAATATACTATGCTATGACATATTTTACTGCATCTTTAGGACATACTATACTATGACATATTTACTACATTTTTACAACATACTATACCATGACATATTTACTACATGTTTACGACATACTGTACTATGACATATTTTACAACATTTCAACGACAGACTATACTATGACATATTTTTCAGCATTTTTACGACATACTGTACTGTGACAGATTTAATAACATTTTCATGACATTTTATACTATGAAACATTTTACTACATATTAATGACATACTATACTATGACATTTTTTTCAGCATTTTTACGACATACTGTTCTGTGACAGATTTAATAACATTTTTATGACATTTGCAAAATTTTAATGACACACTATACTATGACATATGTTGCAGCATTTTTACAATATACTATGCTATGACATATTTTACTGCATCTTTAGGACATACTATACTATGACATATTTTGCAACATTTTTACGACATACTATACTATGACATATTCAACAACTTTTTCATGACATACTATACTATGACATATTTTACAACATTTCAACGACAGACTCTACTATGACATATTTACAAACATTTTAATGACATACTATAATATGACACAATTTACAACATTTTTATGACATACTATACTATGACATATTTTTTAGCATTTTTACGACATACTGTACTGTGACAGATTTAATAACATTTTTATGACATTTTATATTATGCAACATTTTACTACATATTAATGACATACTATATTATGACAGAATTTACAAAATTTTAATGACATACTATACTATGACATATTTTGCAACATTTTTACGACAAACATTATGACATATTTTACAAAAATTGTATGACCTCCTTTTCTATTGTTTTTGACATTTTCTACCATGACATTCTTAACATTTTTTATGACATATCATACTATGACATTTAAACATTATGACATGTTGATCTTTTTACAACCATTTTATGTTTGTAAAATGACTTATTTAGCTTTTTTCTTTTTTTTGACATACTAGTTTAACTGTAGTCACTTTTTTGCATATAGTTCAGTATCACAAATACACATTTATCTTAAGTGCTTTTACAATATGTGCAGCATACAAGTCCCTCGCTTTGATCAAAAAACTCTCCCTTAAAAAACGTTGGAACTAAGAGAAAAAATGAATGAA